>NW_020799095.1:90338839-90344005 GCF_003259725.1 Athene cunicularia
CCCCCCAGTCAGTAAGTGCCATAAAGGTACTTATTTTGCGTGTAAGTGCCAGACTGGGCAGGAAGTAAATGTTAAAAGTAATTCAGGGAGGAAGGGAAGAAAAAAATAAAAAGAAAAGGAGTATTATGTAGGAATAAAGGAGAGGAATGCTGCTTCTAGCCTGACCTTGTCAGGATAAGATGGCAGAGTAAGGAGAGGGTGTTGCACCGCAGAATGCTGCTTCAAGTGAAAACTATCTCATCCATTTTGTTTCCTTTATGTCTTGCCTCTTCTCTCACTTTCCTTGTTTTTCCTTCTATCAGACTCCTCCGGATTTTTTAAATGCTTTAGGGAGAGACTGATTCACTCTTGCTCAACACATGCTGTTTTTATTATGCTGGCTAATGCAGGAAGGGGCTGATTTTTGGGTGAGAACTGTTGTGCTAGATCCTATATGAGCACAGCTTTAGGCCCAAGGAGTTCATAGACTGACTAGATGAAGTGGACACAAGTTGCTAGACTGCACAGAATATTAAAAAAATCCCAAACAATGAATACAAAACAGTGGTGCACGGCTACATTTGGTTTGTGTTGGAAATTACTGGTCGTATGGTGGGACTTGCTCAGAAGATGAGCTCTGTGAAGGGGTGGGACAACAGATGAGAGTAGGGTGCAGGGAGGAGAGAAAAGGGAATTGGGGAAGGCAGAGAGGAGCAGGACTTTGGTGAAAGGAGCTGTTCTGTGCTATGAGGTTTCAAAGGCAGGGGAGCCTGAAAAGAGGCGTTGGGATGGCTGGCATTGGGGTTCAAACGCTCCAAGGCAGTGCCAGGGTGCTGGATGTCTTGCACTGAAGCCATGAGGGCTCACGACGTGCTGCACTTAGAGGTTGGTAACTCCAGGATTTCCATGTGAAAACTAGAAGGTCTGGAGCAGTCACACAAATGGGACACAACATTAGGAGTTCATCTTGTCCACACCTGCCAGTAGTCCCACTGGCTTGTTGTTATTGATCTGCTAAAAAGTCTGACCTCCCAGCTCCTACTCTGATTTTAGCTTAAGAAAAAAAAATATAGGAAAAAAAAAAAAAAAAAAAGGAAAAAAAAAAAAAAACAACAGCAGTTCCTGGTTGTGGAGCTTTTTCTGTATGTTTGTGTTTATTACATTTTAAAAACTCTTAGAAATCTATAGCCAGGCATGTTATAAGAAAACCCTATATGTAAATTGGAATGCTTGAATAGAAACATAATGACGTTAGTAAGTTTTGTGAAAGGAGTAAGAGAGATTTATGAAGCATAAATTTGGACTTTGTTTTGCTTAGATATTAATTATAACAAATCCAAGAGCTGGAACTTGAACAAATATCCCAATTTCATAAGGCTTTAGATTTAAAATATATCAAAAGTAATAATTGTCCAGAGTTACTTTAATTTTCAGTAAAATGGAGAGGCTATAATTTGGGGGAGAAGGGGAACAGGAAGAATAAAACAGCTAAGCAAGTGAAAATAGAAAATTAAAAATGTACAGTAACTCCAAAGAAGAAAGATAGTCTTAGTAAATGTGTTCTGTTGTCAAAGCGAGTGCAAGAAACACAGCTGCCAGTATCCAGTACCAGGACTTCATTGTTCTGCTTATATGAAAAAAATGTTCCTCTGTGTGCAAAGGAAGTCCTTTCCACTATTTAAAAATCAAACATTTTGACTATATATCTTAATCAAATAATTATACTTCAGATACTTCTCATGCCAGACTCTCACTGTAAATCCCATGGTATCATGCCACTGAAGTCAGTGCTGTTGGGGCATTTTACACCAAATGAAGGTCTTGTTCTGTATGTACAGTCTTAAGTATGTTGAAGTTGTTTAGCATATTTATTTTGCAGAATAAACATACAACAGATTGGAGAGTGTCTCAGTGCTGGACAATTGGTAACTACTGCCCCAGCTTCCAAGAAATGTGGTAGTTTCAAGGAAGTCTTGGTGGCTTCTGTTAGATCCCTACCATGAAGGTTAAAATGTTACACTGTGATTACACACTTCACCAGTTAATTTTGGCATTGCTGAGGAGTGGTTGTTGGAATATAAAATCCCCTCAACTTTACAAACCAAACTAATTGTTACGGTTGTTAATGCCAGTGGGATTAATGCCAGGGCTTTCAAATACAGCAAGTTGATGATTCAAATCATACGGGAAGTTGTGCAGAGGCAAGGACCCTGTGCTTGCAGAAGCAGGATACATTGTCAGGGACTTTTCAAACTGTTCTTAAAAAGTAAATTCGGTGGATCAGGACTAGATCAGTTACTTAGTTTGAACATGTCTAATAATACCATTCAGAAATTTCCCTTTTATATCTGCCTTGCTGAGCACATAGTCCAATCCTGATGTGTGTAGCAAGGCCACATGTGATGTGGTATTTTCCCATGATCTGAAGTTTCTCTGCAAAGTACTGCAGGTTGAAGCATCATTTTTGACCAGTACAGGTCTGTGTGTATCTATGCAGCAGTACTTTGTTACCTCTTCCCTCCCCTTTGAACTCTTGTACATTCCTGAGGACTGCAGAGGATATCTCCTCTGTGTGTGTATATATATTCCAGTGGTGCTGCCATCAGCAGTAACTTTTTGCTTTCATTTATCTTTGTTGCATTTAGGGTGAGAATAAATTTGGTAAGAGATAAATCCCCTTGCGTTCTAGCTGGTCCTCAGAGATTAGAGGGGCTAGGGGCAGCTGGACTTATCTCTTAATAGGTATGTCAATTGAGGCCATAACTATAGGTCTGACCCAGACGCCTAAACAGCCCATATGCTGTAGGTCCGGTTGCATTCAAAAGAAGCCGTCAGATTCACGAATAATGCAGATTAGTGGCTGTCACTGTAGGTCTGACCAGCCCAAACAGCCCATACACTGTAAGTTCTGCAGGTTGGCTATATAGCACTACACAAAAGAAAAAGGATTGCAATCACACACACACACACAGTTCCCGGGTATACACTCTGTGTACCCGAGGAAATCTTGCCAAAAGGCGTCCCTTCGGGGAGGGTGTGGGGGGGAGAGCACAAACCTGTTGATCTGTCCCTCCGATTTGGTGTCGGATTATCATTCCTCCGAGTTAGGTACGAACTTGGGGTACTATTTATCTTGGTAGGTATGGGTGAGTGGGTGGGACTGTAGTCAAATCATTATTTTTTGATAATGATATAATTCATTTCATGGTGCCAAGAGGTACAGCTGTTTTTTGTGGGAAATAGAGGGAGGACGAGAAGCAAGGTTGACTTGGTGCGAGGAGTGCAGCTGGGTTGTGTGGGAAAAAAGGGAGGATGAAGCACAAAGTTGGAAGATTGCTACAAAAGTCATCTTTCGAGAGAAAAGAGTAGAACAGGAGATGAATCTGTCCTTGAAATGAAAGAATGGGACCGTGCAGCCTATGCCCCGCTTTGCATTCCTCCTTGACGCCCTGAGAAATCACTGGAACTCCATCCCGTCCTGTGCTTGCTCTGGGCACCCTGTGTCAAGGAATTGTGTGTATTGCAGATTTCTCACTGTTCTGCTTTTCTCATATTTCCAACACGTAACAATCTTTTAATTGTGGATTGACATGAATGGAAAGAAGAAATGAGGGAACAGAACAAAATAGAAATTATGCTCATCATCCTGGAGAAATAGATAACACGGAAATTTATGGCAACCAGAATCACCTAAGTGTGTATCAAGGGGAGAGGAAGAGAGAAGAGCTGTAGGACATCTAGAGGTGTAGTTAAAACCTCCCTTGGCATGTGTGCTTCATGCATGTGAAGCTGCTTGGTCCTTCTTTATTTTAGGCTGATGGTGAGAGCTGTGATTCAAGAAGTTAATGCAAAAAGTGACTGCATCAGGGCAGCGATGATTTTGGATAATGCAATCTGTACCCTTTAATGCTATGCATTACCCTTACATCATACCAGCTAAGGAACGTTTAATGATTGCCCTGTAGGCATCTTGGGTAATTTCCACCTGTGTTCCTGATTACCATGCTCTGTGTTACTGTCCTGTTTCACTCAGTCTCATGTAATGTGGGTGGCCAGCAAGAGTGTTTAACAGTAATTCAAGTTCCTCTTGCAATGGGGCAGGGTGATGAGGAACAGATAACACACAGTCAGCTCAAGTCAGAACTAAGGCTTGCTGGCTGAGCTTGAGATACTTCAGTAGATGAATGACTTCTCATGGCAGAGATTGCCTTTGCTGCTGCTCAGAGAGAACTTCTTTTGCCACATTTTGAAGTTGTTAAAAGCGGTGCAATAGCTGGATTATTCCTTGCAAACATTTCAGTGGGGGTCTTGTTTAAGTATGGAAGAATTTTGTGCAGTCTTCATACAGCATGTAGCTTTAATTGTTAGTGTTACTTTTTTTGCAGATTACCATATACGATAACAAGAGACACAATTAAACAGAAGTATTGTTTAGACAGTTTATTGTAGCTGCAGGTCTGTGATATGAGTGACCAAAGCATAGCTCAGCTTGGAAGAAAAATTGTACCAAGATGCTAAGAGAGAGATAGGTTTACCTTGCCTTTATTTTATCTGTTAGAAGCAAGGAAGTGAGTGTGGTTTCTTAAAAGTAGGTGATAGTAGAAGAAGCTTTGCTCTGAAGCTTATGTAAGATGGCCAAAGCAAGTTTAGTTCTTCATACTCCTTCTGCAGCTTTTGGAAATTTTGTTACAAGAGCTGCTTCTGAGGTTTGCTTGTGTCTATGTTTAGTCCTTCCTGAATTGCCAGTCTCCATTTCATGCTTACCAAATGCTAGCATTTTAAAGAAATTTTTCAAGGGTGTGGAAAGCTATTAGCCATCTTGGTTTCAGTTTGTGCATTCAAAAATACCCCTTTATGTTTAAGTCAGTTGCCCATGGGTTCCAGTATTTGTAGTAGGCTTTTAGCTCTTTTTCAGATCTGCGTATAGGGACATGCACTTGGAAATCCAGCTGCACAGTAACTCAACTTTCTCATAACCATTACTTCTTGACACCTACCCTGGCCTTGCTGCCTTGTAAAAGCCAGTTTAGCAATTCGTGTATTTCTTAGTACTGGATGTTTCTATTAAGTCAAGCTATAACATGTGAAATAGTGCTTTGTGACATTTATAGTCATAAAATCACATTGTGTAGTGCTTTTATTTTCTAGCAGTTTCTGGTTAGTGAGTGAGGATTTCCCTTCCCCGCC
>NW_020799095.1:90344055-90359319 GCF_003259725.1 Athene cunicularia
CTTTTTTTTTTTTTTTTTTTTTTTTTGAAAGGATACAAAATCAGTGATTTATTATATTTACTTTTTAAGACTAAATTTGGGTTTAATTTGTAATACAAGACACTCCCAAACCTTGTGTTTCTTTGAGATAAAAAATTCATCAGGCAGTTGAAGGCATCAGCTACACCTAACAGCACTTCAGAGGTGTGTGTTATCTCAGGATAGCATATGTCTTGTGATGTCTTACTGCTTAAATAGCATTTGAGGCAAGCTGCTGTCAGCAAAAACTAAATATTAGGGGGGGTGGGGGGGTGAGAGGAAAGCACAACCACAAGGGAAATATATGTGTTCTTTCAGAAACATGAACCTCAGGTCTAAACGGCTTCCCCCCCCCAATGAAACATTTTCTGTGTGTTTTAACAATAGAGTTTGCACGCAAGTGTCGTGATGGTGAAAGACCAGTGCAATGAATTGGGATGATAATGGGATGTAAAAGACTTGATCTCTTCCCATCACTGCTGTACCCCAAGGCAGTGGAGCAGATGCTGCATTTGGTATTTGCCTTTTGCGTGTTTTGCCAGGTGTGTAGCACCATTGAACCAAAGGTGTTTTCAGTGATTTAACCTTTATTCAGTAGGTAGTAAAGCCTTTTTACTAGATAATGAAGCAAATAGATCCTTCTCTTCCCTTAAAAGAGAATTCAGGAAGTACAGCTTACACTGCACATGGAACACATTAATCCTAAACCCCTTATAATACTTTGCAGAAGTTTCTTGTCCTTGCACATGCCTGTATCCACATGCACAGCAATTTCCCAGAAACATCTTAACCTTAAGTACTGTTGAAGCCTGGAGAAGCCTTTAAAAAAAAAAGTCAAACACAGAATGGCAAGAAAAGTTGTAATAGGAAAAAATTAATCTTTATATGGATTGTTTTGAGACAACAAATTGTGTGCATGTGAGGATCACTTACTTGCTACTGTAGTGCTATATATGTTTGACAAAGAAGGCTCAATGCTGTTATTTGTATGGAAATAACGGAGTGTTGTTTTTTTCATAAGTTTATACACACAGATATGACATACCAGTTATAATTCAAACTTAATCACTTCATTTTGCAAGTGAAGTTGTTTTTTATCTCTGGTGTTATCAGCATGCAAGTGCTTAATATTAAGGCTCATAATGGAAATGAAGTGTTATTAATGCGTAATGAAATTTTTATGTGCTAGTAAAATTTTCTGCTAGACTGACCTTTGGTCAGTTATTAGAGCAAGATTAAAAAAAAAAAAAATAATCTCAGGATACATTCAGTTGGAATACTGAGTTCACTCAACCAAACCATCATGGAAAGTGCTCTTCATACAGTATTTACTCAAATTCCAGTTTTGCAACTTTGTTTGAGGCCTTCAGAAGCCAAAAGGAAAGAAACATGATACCTAGGAAGGTGAAAGTTAGAATGGGCCAAAAACATAATGTAATTAAAAACTCTGTCAAGCTGAAAAAGGTTTGAGAAAGGCAAGGCAAAAATTCAGAAAAGTGTGTGTGTAGGTAACAAATATAGATTAATACATATAAATGGGAAAGGGCTGATGTGTTGCTATTAGAGATGCATTCAAATGATGTAAAGAACTTCTGGAAGCTCACTGATACTTCCAAGCAGACCTCTGATGCTGACAGCCCTCCTGAGATCCCTGTTGTATCAGGGAGTGGAGGGCATACAAAAGTGCAAGCCACAAATGTGGTATTCTGCAACGACTGACCTATCTGTGAATTTGCTTTCCAGTGTGAATATGTTTGGTCTGATGCACAAGATCAAAAGTATCGTGCAGCATGTACATTGTAAGATAATCAATCTTCATTTCTTTTGTTGAGGGTCTGAATTTAGAGTGAGACAAAATGCCATTTCTTGATATATCTCAGTGGTGCTGTGTGTGGACTGGGCACTTGTGCTGGCTCTGCCTAGAGCTGGTTGTGGTGGGGCGATGGATGGGACCTGGCCGGGGGCTTTTCCTCTTCATTTAGCTCCTTGTGACAGTCATGCGGTTGTGAACTGAATGAAGTGGTAGAAGAGTTTGTCTTGAAAGGGTTGGTCTGGATTAGGGCTCTTGTCAGCTGCAAACCATAGGTGGTTTATGTAGGAATGGTAGCGAATGGGAGCCTGAGGAGCAGCCTTGGAAAAAAAGCTGAATCAATGCCATAAGGAAGTAAGCTGGAGGTAAGTGTGCTATGTTTGCATAAGCAGTGTCATGGTGTTATCTTACTAATGGGAGAAAGGCTGTGAGGACAGCCAAGGCCTGCAGCAGCACATGCCAGGGAAGTTGGCATGCTGCAGAGAATCAGCCTGTGCAGGGGCAGTTGGCACTTGAAAAATGGGTATTGTTTAAAGGAAGGGAGTGAGTGACCGTGGAGTGCATGTGGAGAGAAAGTGGAGCACCAAGGAAGGAGGTGGCTTAGCTGAGTGTCATCCTGTTCACATGAGGGTGTGGGAATGCATCAGAGCAGGAGGTTACAAGGTGCCCCTGCCACAACCCTGCATGAGCAGTCCCGGTGCGTGAAGCCATGCGTGGCAGCAGAGCAGGTAGAAGTTTCTTTTAGGTCCTGAGAACAGCAGAAACTGAAAGGGGGACGATAAATGAGGGATTCTGTTTTGGTACGTTGTGTGTCTTAGTGTTTCACCTGGTAAATCACAAGGATGACTGTATTCCTTTGTACCTTTTCATCCGAGTGCTTGAGTGTCAAGCGATTATGTTTGGAGAAATACTTTGAGAGAAGACATTTTCAGTTTTTCTACATCTGTTTAACTTTCCTGGTGTGTGGGGAAAAGGAATAAATACATTTTTATTAGAAGTGTGAATGAATGAGAAGATTAAAAATGATAGAGAGCTGGACTTCGAAAACATGTCTGTTAAAACTGGTGTGGCTGGACCTCTTGGCTTAAACATAGCATGTCATTTCAAAGGCACTAAAGCCAGATACATAACTTGCCCCAGATGTTTAGATTTAGTGGAGCAATCACACATGGTGTTGTGAACAAAGTTGCCTATACCCTAGTAAGGGGTATTTTATGAATAATACTGTAATTCCAGAGACTTTTCTTCGACTGTGTTTTCACACAAATAAATTGACACCCGTGGCAAGCACTGTGATTGTCAAACCAGCTTCAAAATCTTAATGTGGTGTTTTCTTGGTACAGATACTTGAAAGTACTTGGAATGTTTCTTTCCTTTAATGAAATTAACAGCTTGATGAGAGCTAAGGTTGCATGTTGGATTCATAATCAGATTTGCTTACACAGAATATTTTATTTTCTGCCTTTCTTTCATTTTGGGGGCATTTATATAGTTACAAAACTTCCATTAACTCCTGCTGTTTATTCTTTACCCTTAAGCTATAGCCCTTTGTTGCGGCATCACAGTGTTGACCCTGGAACCAATTACTGTGCACAACAACCAGAAGATGATGAGGCTTATTCTGTAGCTGTTGTTTTCCAGTAGTTTTGTGTATGTAAGGCTCTTGTAGTGCATGTAGCAGTAGGATAAATCTATTTAAGAACTTTGTACCTGGCCAAAAACAACAGTAAAAGCAATACAGGAGAAAATAGACTCCTTTGCTGATCCGTTTTACAGTCCCGAGAGCGCAGCTGGGAAGGCTGCAGCATTCTTCCTGCATTCGGAGAGTCAGGATGTTCTCCATTAGTTTTGATGTCTGTCTCTTCCCTGGAAGTGAGTGCATGTGCAAATGTGATACAGATGTTGTATGAAAGCTTAATTATGCCTCTCTTTAAGCTGTGGTGCTGTTCTGTTTTGACCCCACCCCAAAAGAGTTTTCCTGAGAAGAGAAGGGAAATCATTTTCCCATTCTTCCCTTACTCAGGGGTTAATTATATTCTGCACTGCAACTGTACCTCAGCAAAAGCTGAATGGAAAAACAAGACTCTTTTAACAGAAAGGCGGAAGGTTTTAGGTTAGTTTAGATTTTCTGTTCTTTTTTCAGGAATTAAAAGTCCTTACCAATTTCAGCCAAATGAAGACATCCCACCCTGAGGTTACATTTCATCCACGTGCCTTGCTTCTGAGAGCTTAAATCTCTCTACTATTTCCTCATGTTGGTTGCTGGTCGTTGACAGCCACCTTGGTTAAATTGTCACAGGTGCAACTGTAAGCAGCTAGCAGGAACTGAAGAAACATGGGTAATCCCATTTAGGAAATCCCCTAGTAGCTTCATACTCACTTGAAGCAGAAGACCAGAAATACAGTTAGTGGCAGTTAGAAAAAGGAAGAAAGAAAAAATCTTAGCTCATGAATCAAAATTAAAGGATATTCTCTACTCTAATTTCTTGTGTCAATATCTCTTGACACAGATCTTCTCATAGAATCTTCTGTATCTGGACTCTGAAACCAATGAGGAAATCATTTGATTACATTCTTAAACTAATATTGTACTCTGATTCTGGGATGCCAGATATGCAGTCAGATTAAATAAACATATTTATTTTTATTTTGCTGTATTTATTTATGTGCATGCCACTGTGCCCGTTGACTTTTCATGCTTTCACAATCGCAAGTATAATCTTTTTCCCTTTTATTTTTAACCCCTCAATACAACAAAATGAAACAAGCCATTCTTTCAGGATGTTTGACACCTGACTTGTTTATATTTTCAGGTGAGATATAACAAGAGTAGTCTCATAATTTTTGTGAACAAATGTTCACCAGAATCATGAAGTATGAGATTGTCAAAATCAGCATCTAAGATAACATGGCTTTTAATTTATGTTTGTGGAAGATTAACTGAGCAGATCTGAGACAATTTTGGTGTTTGTTTCCCACCCCCAGAAGTGGAGCTTCCTGTCTCTTTAGGGGAAAAAAGGCAGATTTTTATTTTTTTTTTTTGTGGAGGGAGGGATATGTGAAATGTATCATTTCACATGCCATTTAAAAGAAAAAAAATACCAACCCCTTTCTTGTCCACCAGCTCTGTTTGGTTAAATGTGGGGTGTTTGGGGTTTTTTTTGGGTTTTTTTTGTTTTTTTTTTTTCCTTGGTACTCCTAAGGAAACAGCTTGCACTTTCACAGAATTTCATATATTATTTTTTTTCAGTTAGAAAGAAACTGAGTGACAATGTCACAGAATAATTTTCAAGTGGAATGCTTGGCAAAGTCCCTAAGGGAAAAGTAAAAGAAAACTTTAAACAGGGATCAAAACAGAGAGCTAAGGAATAGATAATGGTATATATGAGAACTATGAAAGTGTTTATGATCAAAATCTTCCAGCAGGATTTCCCACTGTGAGTTACTATTTTTTTAACGTACAGCTGTGTCTAATTATCTAAAGCTGCTGTATAATGCAATTAATGTTACTCATCTGAAGAGCCAGGTAACAGGGCAGCTGACCATGTATGTGAACAAATAACCAAATGTGTGCATACAAATGCATGAGGAGCAAATTCAGATGTTCACAGACTTTTGCAAAACCGGCTTGTGGGCCAGTATCATCCACTGCACTGAGTGTGGACACAGATACATGGAAGTCAAGTGAGAAAACAGCAGAGAGAAGGCCAGTCGGTTGGGAGCATAGTGTTTAAAGTTCAGGGAAGGCATTTCTAAATTCAGTTTCAAGCCATAAGTAAAAATAATCTGGAAAATAGTTACTGCAAAATTAGAGGCGTTGTGACTTTTTAAAATTTCTGAACAGCTGATGTCATGACCCTGTACTCTTTGTTATTTATGGAAATGTGTTACTTGCCAGACTGTGAAAATGGCTGCCTGCTTGTATATATATTATTTTTGAATCACTTAAGTCAGCAGCTGCATTTTCACTAAAAGCTTAATAAAAATATAAAAGATGGAAAAGACAACATCTCTTTATTAATACCTAGATATGAACTTCTTTAAATGCTTTAAACATTCAAACCATTTGTGCGAGACAAAAAGGCTGGAAAAGCTTTCTCAAATAAATGACTGTCATCAAAGCCTCTTTCCATATAAGGCTCATATTTCAGATCTAAGCCTAACTAAAAAGAACAGAAATAAACGATCATCACATATTAATACATGACTGCCTTCTGATTGTGCTGTAATTTTACTAGACTTTCTTTAAAGTGCAATTAGTTTTTTCAAACATTATGAAGTTCATTTGAGCTTTAGATCTTGTATTTTGCTCAATTTTACTAAATGTTGCTGTTTGTATTTACCTATCCACATCAAATATTGTATGGGCTTTTTGACTTTCTAACTAGCTGAGGAATTACGTGGAAACAACAGAGTTAAGTTAGTGATAAATTATTTGTGTGCAATCAGATCTCCTTCTCTTGGTGTCTTTCCTTCTCCCCACCCTGCCACCATACCAAGGGCCAATTCAGCTGTAAATGTCTTAGTGAAAACTGTTTCAGTCTCTTTAACTGTCCTGTTCCCAGAATGGTGTTTCAAGCCAGGTTCATCCAATTGCATGGAAGTCTGTATCCATAAGTCTCAGGAGTGGAATAACTGAGAATCTGATCTATCAAAAGCAACCACCAACTGTACCCTGTGCAAGGTGTCTACCGTCACACACGAGCTGTTGTAGAAGAGCGTGGTTTAAAAAAAATACTTTAAAGTGAAGATGGGAGTGGAACTGTGTTTGGCTATTTACATGAAGCGTGAGAGAATGGATGCTGCCATTTTGTACAGGCAGGATATTAAATTAGTTTCTGGTCAAAAAGTAGAACCATGGAGTTGGTGGAAATGATGAGTGGGAGGTTGTAAGAAGTCAGATATGAAAGCAGTATTACTGATCTTGGGACTCCACAAGACCAAAGTATGCAGGCTCCTAAACTCAGTCAAAATAGACCACATTTATCTCTTGGTAGGAAAAAGTGGAGATTTGAACAAAGCCTTCTTCGGGCCAGTTTCCTAACAGGCTGAGTTGGAGAGAGGATGGATTTTGGCAAGGAAAGCTTGAGTTTGTCAGAAAGAGTGTAGCTTTTATTATTTTTTTTTTTTTCTTCTGTCAGACATAGGCCTAAGAACTGTGTTGTCTACAGAATATATACTACTAATTTGCCAAAGCCCAAACAGGTTTTTTGACAATCCTTACACTTCCACTAAACCCTGGCCTGCCTATATGCAAAGAGAATGCTTTAAGGCTGATGTCTAGACAGGACCTTGTGTTTCACAAAGGGGATTAAAAGACTCTGATGGCCCTAAATTTGCAGAGATACCTTTCTTTTGACTACCTGCCTCTCATAGGTAATGGTAAAAATGTTGCATCTCTGTTGTGTCCTGGGATGTGTGAAGATAAGAAAGGTGTTTCAGGTGTTGCTTATCAAAGAATGTACTATATTGAATGCCGCTGATGAGCTGCTGCTGTAAAGAGTAAACAGTGGGGCTGCTGTTCTTAGACAATCCCATTCAATGTCTCAGGCTGTCATTGTAATAAAGGATTATTCTGACATTATAAGCCATACAAAGGCAGCTCAGTGAGCTTGACCTTCTTAAACCCAAGATGAAATTACGATCGGTTTTGCACCCTGCAGTATGGATTTAGAATCCAAGATGGAGATTCTTCAGTTCAGTCATGGCAAACTGTAAATAAATTTCCCTATCTTAAAAGACAGTAGTTAGCAGGACTGTTAGTAGTTAACAAATTCTTATCTTGTTCCAAGTTTCAAAGGTGTGCTGCCATTTGTTATCATTGGAATTAATGCCATCAGTGGAGTAAGTTATTTGGGTAATGGCTGTGTTGGGATTAATGCAGTGTAGGTCATGTTGCAAGTCTTAGTTCCTCAGGCATCCAGTGGAGTTTGTAAATACAGCAATCCCTCGTTATGTATTTATTTTGAAATTAACATCAATACCGTGGTCCATAATGGTGAGACTTTTCATTGTTTGATTGTAGGTCAAAGTCACTTTATCAGGGAGACGTGTGCTAGAGGCTCACTGCAAAGTATGTAAGGGAATATAAGAGAATTGAGGCACTTCTCAGCCTTCAACACAAGTGACCAAGCTTTTGAGATTTAAGACTGAAATCTCAAGTTCAGATTTAGCTGGTGTATTTTATTCTTGACAGTAAATTGTGTAAAGTAGGTAGACAGACATGAAATGCTATTTTGTTGTTTCACAAAGGGTAGTGCCTTGGGTCTCAGAAAAATCCAGTTTTTCTTTTCAGATAATCTGCATTCCCTCATCATTGCTGGCGTCACTGAAAATAGTTCCCTATAGTGCCTCTCCATCCTTCATCTGCAGTGCTCTTCACTGTTGATGAACAGCAGGTTTAGAGTTTTGAATAATAGGCTGGGATTCAAATGAATAACCTCTATCAATTATTCATGATAGATCTCAGAGTAGCCAGTGTACAACACTGACAACATTCATACCTTTCTACTGTAATATGAACTGTAAACGATATAGTGATTGATAGACTACAGATGACCTTTGGTCATTTTTATTAATTCCTGCTGCTGAGTTCTGTAACCTGTTTTTCATTGCTTATGCCATGGAGCCACTGGGTTTTTAAAAGCTCCAGCTGTCCAGAGCTGGGAGAGGCTCTGAATTTACTGCTTATTATCTATTAATGTTCTTTGGACCAGTTCTCCTTCCTTTGAGGTTAATAGTTGTATCATCAGTGGCTTCAGCAGAATCATAACAGGCTTCTTGTACAAATTTAGAATAATTAGGTGAATGAAATAAAATGTGGTTGGGGGATTCTGTACTGCTTGCTGATGGTCAGTAGGCATGAGTAGAGCTGTGGGGAGTTCTCTTCAACAGAAGCAGAGAAAAGAAGGGATTCTTGCTCTTTGCTCATGGCATGTTTCTGTTTGCCTGGTAGGTTAATACATAAAACAGATTGAAACAATATAAGGGTTTTGCTTCCTAACTGTATACATAAGGGAGTTCCACTGTATAATAATACATTACATATACTGTGCTGTGAAGAGCCTCAGATGCAAATTTAGTGTTACAGAATAAGCTGAAGTTTTAAGAGCTTTTAAATCCATTTATTCAGTGTCCTACTGAAGAAGTGTTTTCTGAAGTCCAAAGTGAGAAAAGACTTTTAAATTTTGCACTTGTTTTTCTTATGGAGCACATTGCTTATAGGCACAGTAGTTTGGGTTTTTGCTAATCTGCTTGAGAATGTGCTGTAGGTACAGATCTATAGAAATGCCATTCTTCATTTGAACATACTGCTTACTAGGAGTTCATACAAAGGACATATTTAGAAGATAAGAATAAAACTCAGCCAGACTTGGGAGAAATTGACACTGCCCGTATATTGGAAGACAGAAGGGGATGAGAGGGAGCCCTTGTTGATGACAGTAGCCAAAAGTGTAACCCACAATTGGAAAATGAACAAGAAACATCTCTTTTGTGTTGGAGACCTAGATGCACTCTGTTGCAGGCTCTACCAGCACAATTGTCTGAGTTAGGCTTTGTAATGATGCGACCAGTTAGGTCTGGTGGAAGGGACCCCTAGTGCACATGCAACAATGTCAGACAAGCAGCTCTTTTAACTGTGTTTTGTGTAGAGGAAGGGGGTTTTGGCTGTAACAATATAAATAACAGTCATGCTGGGATATCTGCATCCATGCTGACGGTCCTGTGGAGTGTCTGGTTTTGGCTCCTGGCACAGATGTAGCCTTGGGACTCTTGGCGTGAGGATCCTTACAGTGACGCCGTATCTGCTCTTCCCATCGGACCTGTGAAGCTGGGCTTATTGGTGAGGGCGGACGGGGATGGTGGCGGCTTGCACTAACAGCTATGCCACAACTCTGTTGTGGGTGGGGGTGCTGTTGTATTTGGCATTTGTGCAAGCAGGGAACAGAAAGTGTTTGGAAACCCTGCCACCTGTGCTCACAAAGTCACTACAGTCACAGGCATTAAACCAGGAAATCTCTTCCCTTCAGCTTCATGCCAGGGAAAGAGCCGTAGCAGGCTTTTGCTGTACGCGCTGCAGGCATTCAGGAGACTGAATGCGATGTGTTAGGTTACCAGGCAGTCCTGCCAGCACACCTGAATTGTGATCTGGTTGCTGTGCCTCTCCCAGCAGCCCTGGACACTGGGCACCTTTCCCCAGGGAATGCTGGTCCTTTGTATTCGTGGCAGGTCTTAAGTGTAGCTGAAAGTAGGGCTCTTCTCCACTCACCAGTCTACCTTAACAGACCGTTAGTGGCCAACATATTTTGTTGATCAGTGTGATTCCAACTCTGCAATGATATGTAGACTAACCAGATGGAGGCTTGTACCTCTTGTGATTGTAAAATTAACCAGAATTGTTGATAGTTACAAGAGTGATGACGGAGACCCAGGCGCTGTCAGAACAATGTGCTTTGAGGCATGCTTAAATCTGTTAGGACAATATTTCGTGTTGGTGCATGCTCAGTACACAATTCAACAGCATGGCAAAGTGCATCCACCTCTCAGCTGTGAGGGTGGATAAGGGATAAGACTAATCGTTACTGAATTTGACTCGACAAAAAAGGGGCAGGTCCTGCTCCATTCAGAGGCACATCCAAGGAGTTTTAGTATTTTTAAGTCTAGTTTGTTTTGGTTTTTTAATAAGTCAAAACAGAAAATTCTAAATTTCTGAATAAAAGAAAGTTTTTAAATTGGAACCTAGAGTGAGAACTTCCAGGGCTTCAGAGAGATAACTCCAGTGAGAAATTTACAAGAAACAGCTGGAAATAAGTGGAGAAGGCAGCACCATCTCTATTCTCTTCCTGCCACACAGCCCACAGATGTACTGTATATCCCTGTTCATTTACATCAGTGACTATCTGAATGAATGAACTTCATGAATTAATAAGTGCAGGGGGGTAAGAAACCTGCTTGACAAAAGGTACTTTGTTCTTAGATGTTGAGAGTAAGAGTATGGTTTGATATTTCATAACATAGTGCTGACTGTTTGCTGTATTTTGTAATACACCCCTAGTAACATGAGATTGCACCACAGATTCCTGCTATTAATGGTTATTCAGACGTGTTGCACTACCAGCAGCTTTTTGCTTGCATGTGAATTATTAGGTGTTTGAATTAGCAAAATGTGGATTAGCAAAGTTTTTGCTTCACTAGTGGTACAGCAGGCACTTCAGACATTTGGTCGTCAGCTACAGTCGTTCTGTGTTTGACCTTCTCAAAATAATGCCCGTTAGTGTCTCTGTAATTAAACATCTGTCATCAAAATGCCCTATTTTTTTTTTTTTTTTTTTTGGGGGGGGGAGGGGGGAGAAGAAACAAACCTCTACTTTTAGGAGGAAAAATAGTGTGTGTAACAGCAAAATATATTTTGGCCATTTTTGCAGGAGGGCAAACCTAGGACATCAGCAGCTTTCTTCTCCATTTTGGCTGATGTAAATAAGCAGTAAATTTACTGAGACATCCGGCGCAAAACTGGTGTGAGAACAGAACTTTGGGCCTCATGTGGCAGCTTGAGCAGATGGGTGCTTCTTACTATTTCTTAAAAACTGAAATGACAGGGAGATTAGGGTTTAAAAATTGCAGCTTCTGTCGCGTGCATTAATTAAAGGGTTTTAGTGTAATAATTTTATCTTATTGTTCTAAAGCATACGGTCAGCTACTTTCAGTTTTAAAAAGTACTCAGCTCTTCTCTGGGAGCCACGGCTGTTTGTTCAGTTAAATTCCTTCTGATTAAAGCTCCCTGAATAGTCATTGCCTTCATATACCAAGACCAGTTCTGTTTTCTCTATGCTACGCTGATAATGGGGTCACTGGGAGATTTCGGAATTACAAGTTCTAACCGAAGTTATAGTGCTTCAGGGATGCTTCACTGCTGAGCACAGTCTGATGCGCCTCTAAGCACCATTGGAGTACATGGGGCAGTGGCTCATACATTTCTATTCCTGACTTGTTTTGCTCACAAGGGAAGCACTGTAGCAATTTTGGTTATTTCCTATCAGGTCCAAAATATTATTGTATTTTTTAATACAGAAGGAAGTTGGAACTCAACCTCTGCATTTTTTTTTTTTTTTTTTTTTTTTTTAGATATGCCTGAAGTAGCCTGTCCTTTATTACTTTTTCCCTGCAAAATATAAACCCACAGATTTTTCAGATCGGAAATGGCATGCATCAAGAATGCCAATTTAGTAACCTTGGATAGGAGAGGTGGGCCTCCTCTGGGGTTTTAAACTGATGGGTTGTGACAAGGTTGCTTAAAGAAAAAGGCTCTTATTGTAACTGTGATGCAAGGTTTATTTAAAAATGCCAGTCCTATGGATATTGTGGATTTGTTACTGGTTTTGCTTCTTCCAACAAAACTTGACATTCCTTGGAAGAGCAGATGTTCGTGGAATGAACTGCTTCTGGGGAATTAACTAATTAAGAAGGTCGAGCTTATGTATTCTTCCAAACCATGTATCCTGAGGCTGCAGTGTGGTGTCAGGGCTCTTCTTTGGCAGTGCTTGATAGACACATAGGTTAAGACTGGGTAAAGACCTGTAACCGTCTGCCAAGCTGGTGATCCTGTGATGGAGTTCAACAAGGGAAAGGGAGAGAGCTGCCAGTCCAATAACTTTCCTGGTTTCCCTTTAAACTGATCATGGGGTGATGTGATGGAGATGGCACCAATTTCTAGCAATTTGCTGGAGAGCCTGTCTTGGTACCAGTTCAGTGAGTGAGTAGGTGGAGGCGATTTATCCTTTCTGTCTCTGGCCAGAATTGACGGGTGAACGTGGGCTTTGCATCTGGCATATGCAGATATTGCCATCAGCTCTGAGATTGACTTAGTGATGAGTAGTAAAATGATGAACACAAATTGAGTGTGTGTCCTTCTATTTTTTTAAATGTATTTTTTTAGCCAAGCTGGGAAGTGCCACTCCCGACAGTTAGGAGCAGCACCTCAAAGGAGCAGAGTAGCTGTTCTTTGCCTTATTAAGTGCTACAGCTCCCTGTAACAAGCTATTAAGCTGTTAGGGCAGGCTGATTTATCTTTAGACTGTATTGACCCATTACCACCCGAATCTTCATGTCTTAGAGGACAGGCCACAACAAATGAGGGATTTCTTAGATCCTCTTAGATGCAGAAAGGAGCTTGGTAGAAGAGGTAGATTGGCACCCATCCTCGCAAGACAACAAGAGTAAAAGGGGCTATTGGTGTGTGTCTGGCTTTGGAGGAATGGAAAACCTCCTCAGAGGGTGTTTCAAAGAGGAAACTTGTTCAGTGGTGGATCTCCCATTTTGAAGGTGCAGCCATCTCTTGCAGAGAGAGTCTGCAGAATGGAGAAAATTAAATTGGCAAGGGTTTGGGTTTGAGAAGACTGGCAGAGGGATAGAGAAACTCTTTACAACCCCTCCTGGCACCTTTCAACTCATATTATAGAACCTGTTAGCCTGGAATTTGGAAGCAAATTTAATTGAGCTTATGCTGATACATTATATTTCTCATACTTAATTTTAAAATGAAGGCTAGAAAGTTTCATGAAAGCTACTTAAAACAAGTAAGATCCAAATATGCATATTTTGAAAGTACTGTTTGTAGCAGTGTGATATTATAATGTTTAAATCATTACTTTCCACAGAACATAATTCATTTCTTCTGATTCACTAATGTAGTTAGACAAAGTATTGCTTTGTTTTTTGTGGGTTTTTTTTTCAGCGTAGAAACAAGATGACTCAGAAACCTGGATAATTAGGTTACGTAGAAACAATTTCTATTAAACATTTAGGTTTATGTTCTTAACATTACATCTTAAATTTGCTATCAGTAGTAGTGAATCAATTTTGAACCAAAGTAGGGTATGCATTAAAAATTCAGCTCCATTTTAAGGACACCTCTCGTTGTAAAGACAGGAGTACAATACTGAAGTTACAAAACGTTTTTTTAGGTAAACAATGGTCTTTTAGAAGAGCTGCTGTGGTACTTGCTCTTTTGATGTGTTTGAAAACAAGGATTGTATTTTACAACAATATTAAAAATACTCCATAGTCTTAAATGTTTTGTGTTGTTTCTGCTGAGATGATTTCCAGGGTAAAACTCTACTTCACTTTGAAGTCCAGCACTAAGCAGCAAGAAGACATCTAGCACATTGCAAGTGCCAGTAATGCTCAGCCGTGTGAAATTCCTGTAGTTTAACTGAAATCTGAGTTTTATGTTCAGGTTGAGTGAGCATGAATTTCTTAAGCAAGAACTGCCTAAAGGAAGTTTTTTTGACTTTCTGTAAGCATAAATATAATGCACTGGAAGTATAAAGAAAGTTGAGAAGAACTTAAGAGTGAGGTTGAGAGATGTTGGGGGAAGGAGAAAGGCAAAGAGAATGTGAAGTGCTATTTTCATAATGACTGGGACCTTTTTTTTTGCCTTCCATCATTACTTTGAGCTTCACTGCAGCTAGTTAACTTGAGTGGAAAGGAGGAATAACCAGGCTACAAACTCTGATCTCAGTATGCAGTTCTAGTAGAAGACTGGATATGACGAGGAGTTACGATCAGTATGGCTGCTCTCAGTGTGTTACATCTTCAAAAACTGGTGGTGCATCAGCTAATTAAATTCCTTGTCCTTGCCAGGGCAGCTGGTCAAGGAACCACAAGGTTCCTTGGTAGAGACTTTACATGTGGAGTTGTGTCGGGTAGAGGACAAATCTTCTCAGTTAGTTGGAGCTAAGAGACACTGTCACTTCTGAGTAACAGTGCTCATCTTCCAGGGGATAGACAGCTTTAATCTCAGAGGGATTGAACAACTTTCTCATGGTTATTTATGGAACTAAAGTATGTGGTAAAACCAAAAACTGTAACTTGGCATGTCTTTGGATGCCTTTAACTACAAAACCATCCACTCTGAGATATTTTTTTCTTGTGAAGCAGAGAATGGAGCAAGACAAAAGGACAGAGTACTGGTGGAGTAGCAAGGATGTGTTCTCGAGATACTGGAAGGGTGTGGGGGAAGGGGCTCCAGAAGGCATCTCAGTGGTTTTGACTGAGGCAAAACTAGGTGTAATGAGCTTTTCCACGGGATAATACAGAAAGGTAGGCGGATTCAAACAGGAAGAGTGAAGAGAAAAGCATTAGGGTAAAGTCCCTTTTGTGGGAATTTAGTAGAGATTGAAAGGTTGACTCAGCTTTGTACTTGGTGGAAGGCACTTGCTGCTGAATTATGCATGCTGCCATGGAAGGTGGTTTTCACACCCGTGACCTTAAACATAGACCACTGCAATCTAGAAATTTTGCTAAGGATTCTATTCTCATAGGAAGCCTGCTTGCAAACCCCAAACAAGATGAAAAGAGGTACCTCGTATTGTAGAATTTCTTAATTATAAACAAAAGAAAACTTTAAAGGCTTTTTTTTTTTTTTTTTTTAAAAA
>NW_020799095.1:90359369-90361830 GCF_003259725.1 Athene cunicularia
GTGGGTGGGAGGGAAATTGTCAACAGTGAGTTTGGGAAAGCCAGTATTTCATCAACAAATATACAAAATTAAGACAGAGCCCTGGAAAGTCCCTGGTAAGATCTGTGCTCATTTATGATGGTATTTTGCAGGGTACTGATATTCTGAAATAATGAAAGAATTATGTTAATTAAACCTAAATCTTAAACCAGGCAAGTTTTGGAGAATTTACTTAGAAAGTGCTGCTTAAGCTTTCATAAAATATCTTTAAACTGCACATTCTGACTTCTGGTACTGTTGCTCTCCATTTCCGAATAATCAAATGGAAAAGTGCAGCATCAGGGAAGAGTTGGTGGTTTGCTCTCGTTCCTTGATAGGTTGAAATGGAAGATAGATGCCAGTCAGAGTACCAAGTGCACTTGGGTGTCTAGTGACAGGTAGTGTTTCCACAGTTTGCAAAACATGATGCTACATACTTGTCTTCTGAAATGAAAGCATATGACACATGTTTTAAAGCTAAAAAACAGGAATAGCCCAAATCCTTTATTGCTTTAACAAACCTAGGCCTTTTTGTCAGACATTCTTCCCCCTAAGTCCTTGCCTTCTTGCTGAGATTAAAGAGTTGACTCCATTTATCTTACTCCTGGTCTTTGTCTTAGGCTTGAAGTTGAATTCAGAACATAAAAACATACTTTTTTTCTTTTCCTCACTACATTTGGCAAAATCAAAAGTTCTTTATTCATGTCCCATCTCCATATATTTTAAATTTAGTAATGTGTTGCTGCATTATCTTAGCATGTTCTTGTCTGACTATAAACCAGCAGTCCAGAGTAGTTTAAAACTGACCTGTTTGCAAATGTTTGATACCATCTCCACTGATACCTGTTTTCTTGTGCAACTTACGGTTCACTGGTTTACTTTCCTGTTAGTTGTATGTAAGTGAAGCTTCTCCCATTCCTACAGCACTTTTTTTAATTTGCAAGAGTGTTCTCTCAGTTGGCACTTGTCAGACACATTATTTTGCATTTGTGAGGTCTTTGTGTTTTCTTCTCCAATGTTTCTGTATTTTCCTCAGTGGCTGCACTAGGAAAATGCCAGCGATCCTTTCCGGCAGAGATATGCATGTGGGCTAACTGATTACCATGCATCAAGAAGGACTCTCTGAAAAGAAAGAGATTGGCATTACCTCATCCTAGTGCTGAGTGCTCAGACTCTGGCCTGTTTTGACAGAGATCTTTCTACATATCAGGAGCTGTGAACAAAAGTCAAAACCTTTGTGTTGCAGGTTTTGTTTCTCCCTAAAATGGATGCTTTTCTACCATCTGTGAATGTGGTGTTTCCTGTACAGTAATCTATATATTAGCCTATTGGGGCCTGGTTATTTCAAGGGAGTTTGGGTTACAAAAAAAAAAAAAAGTATAATATAGAACATTATGTAGAAAACCCCATCTAACTACTGTACTTTGTTCCTGGTGTTTCTGTAACTACATCCCAAATCATTGGACCAGGACAGCTTCAGAACTCTGAGGAGGTTTTTATTCTCTTTATTTTCTTGGTGGTCACAAACACTTTGACCGAGGGTGAATTGCTTGTCATTAAAAATGTCAGCACAGCTCAGTCCTGCGGGAAGCGTTTGTCGTTTGGGAGGATGGAGCCCCCCTCCACCCTGCAGCGCTGGCAAACGCCCCTCATTTGGTCACTGAACACCTTTCGTTCCCATCACACAGAGCCTTTAACAGCATGTGTGGTTTTGGTTATGGATGGCAGGGGAGCTCAGTTCAGAGCCTTCCCCCAGAGTGGGGACCACGTTTCCCAAATTCACAGCTGGTGAAAGGTGTAATGTGAAGTTCTGTGGGATGCTGGCTGCCCCTTGCTGGTCCCGTGGCTAGTTCTCTTTTGGTGTTGGGAGGTGGTTCCACCTCTGACCTTGGGAAGCATGGTGATGGGCGCTCACATGTACGCCAGGGACTCTACCAGCATGGTCAGTGTAATCAGCTCACATTCGTTGCTGGACTGGTACTGCCCCAAGCCGGTGGTGGAGCAGGGAGGAATCCTGCTGAGCACTGCCGTTCCCTGGCACTGCTGTTGCCTGGGGATGCTTCTGCTGGGTAAGCCCTTATTTTTGTTTGTTTGGTTTGGTGTTTTTATATTTAAAAAAAAAACCCACCAAACTTTATTGTTGTTGTTGTTGTTATTATTTAATTCCTCCTCCCCCCAACTTGGCAGCACTCCCCAGCACAGAGGACCCAACTGAGGCCATGGGTACTGATGGCGAGTGGAGCGGAGGTTTCTGCCTGTGCTGGGTTAGCCATGCTTAACGCTGGTGGTCCTGAGCAGCAGCTGTGGGAGCATCATCATTCGTGGATTTTTCATTGGGGAGGATTTTTTGCTCTTTGTTTTGTTTTTTGTTTGTTGGGGGGTGGGTGGGGGTGTTCTTGCGCTGTGGGTTTCGGAGCAGGAGGCCGGGGCAGCACCCGGACTG
>NW_020799095.1:90361880-90372581 GCF_003259725.1 Athene cunicularia
AAAAAAAAAAAAAAAAAAAAAAAAAAAAAAAAAAAAAAATCAGGTCCTTGTAAGACCTGAACGCTGGGGAATAATTAATACTTAAGCTCCTCAGGAGGAGAAGTGTCAGTATTGCTTCTTGCAAAAATACAGCAGGACACAGCCCTCAAGAACCGATGCGGCTTGTTACTTGTTCCCAGCAGGGTTCTCCTCCATCCCGCCAGGTTTGCACGTCTGAGGAGAAAAGCTTTGCACTGAAGTGGCAGGCGTCTTTCTGTTTAAGGACACTTAACATAGATAGCTGATCATTGGCATTTAAAAATCTTTCTTTGTTAATTCTGCGGCAGGCGCAGGGATTTTTCACGCTGTTTTCTAGGGTCTTGCTCTCAATATGGAGGCAAGAGGCACCAGGTTAATTGAGTCTCTTGCCCAAAATAGTGTTTGCAGACTGCTGCAGGTACACTTGTAGAAGCTTTTTTTTCTATCAAACCAAGTTTGTAAATTGCCCTTAAACGTATTTTCCTACTTGCTTGTAAAGAACATAATAGAATGAGAGCTGGGGAAAGGAAAACCAGCTGAAGTTCTTTTCAGCCCTTCTGGATGTATTTGGTTTTTTGTGTTGGTGGTGTTTGTTTTTTTTTTTTTAATCCTTTTGAAAAGGAGAAATTCCAAATTAAGCCAGTCTGTGGCAGTGTTTTTCAGCATTTCTTTTGCTTCTGCTGCATTTAAAGCTTGAGCCTTGGTGCTAATTGAAAAAGTTGGGAAGCTTCCTATGCACTATATGCAGTAGTTAGTTTCAGTATTTAATAGCGTTTTAGCATTTTAACACAGATCTTTACTTACTACAATGAGTGTGTGATATAAATAATCATGATTTGCAGGTGCACAATTACGATTTCATTGTCTGCGAAGCTTATTTTAGAAGTGATGTGTTGCTATTGTCATTTTTCAAATGGATTTGATTTCTCCCCCCATCCTTCTTTAGCATAGCAATGTTTCTATTATTTGAAAGATTCATTAAAACACATTTACAGATGGTTCTTCTCTTTTCATCACATCTTTGAGACGTCCCCTTGTCTCCTGACCTTTCTGAACTGCATCATGCACCGTGGGATAATTCTCATCTGACTTCCTTCCTAAACAGGCTTCCCTTTTTTTTGAAATGGGAAGCTTGACACCAGAGATGAATAGATGCTGAAATGTATTTTATCTTTTAACCTAGATCTTAAAAGTTATTATTTCCCTTACTCATTTTCCAGATTAGTCAGAATTTAAAAATAAGAATTTAAGCTAGCCCAGAACTTTGGTGCTCTAGTGAGCTCTCAAATTCACCTCTTGGTATAAAAGGAAAAGTGTCGGGAAAAATGCTAAAACTCCAAATCCCTTTTAGAGCACATTTTGCCTGCAGGCAGCTGCCCTTTCTGCTGCCGTGCTGGTGGCAGTAGGTTCCAGCCTGCTTTGTCTATTAGCTCTTCAAGGGGATTATGGAAGTTGCCAGTAAATGGCTGATGTCTTTAGTGATCTGCGTAAGGCTGTCACAGAGTTGTTTCAAGCCAGGTCTGAAAGGCCATTTACTTAGCTGGAAGTGCCTCCCATAGTTATTGTTACCGTTAACTCTGTTTCTACACAAAGGGGCAAGGGAGGACACTAGAAAGAAAGGTAAGGGGAGAGGAAAAAGATACGTACCTTGCAATTAGCCAACTGGCAAATAGCCCTGCCCTGCGTGGTCAGTAGGGACGATGGTGAACTGGATGCTGGGTGGAGGGGTGGCACAGGCACAGAGCATTTGGTGCAGTTTAGCTGCAGTGTGTACTGAGTCGGTGGCCTTGGCCATGTGTCCAGAGGCTGCCCACATGCCTGCAGCTACATCCTCTCTTGGGAGCTCCAGTTGTCTTTGGTCCATCTGGAGCAGAACTGTTCAAATCAACTTTTGATGGCGGTCACTAGCTTTAGAGCCTTCCTGTACCTTGAGGAAACTCTGCACATCCCACACCCTTGCTTGGTTCAGTCCCTCATCTGTCCTGCCGCATCCTTGTGACACCATGTAACGGTGATAATTATGATTCAGCAATGTCAATCGCCAAGGGCATCGAGTTTCCAGTGGTGATAGTTCAGTCTGTCCAGCCTGTGTCTTGGATTTGATCTGACTTGCTTCTTTTCCTATTCCAGCCTTATTGCCTTCCATTTTCTTTCCAAAGTCCTCTTTCCTTTGAAAGCCTGAAAAAAATTATCAACACAAGAAAGCAGATTTTCTGTCCAAGTACTGTATAACTAGTACATCTTTAAATACTTGTAATACTTATAACCTAAGTTCACCTTTCCATGATGTGCCACTGTGTTTGATGTGACTGACATTCAGAGTAGAGATCCTTGACTGCCTTAAGTCTGTGAACAGAGCCACTAAGCCATGGTAGTGTGGCCTTCAGCAGGAGAAACAAGGTAAATTAGGTCATGCAGAGCTCCTTATTTCCATAACTGTGCTACCTCTATTACCACGCTGGGCTTGCTGGCTGTAGCTTAGGTATTTCTGCAGAAGGGTAGCCTCCGGCACAGCTGCACCCCCTGTTTTTAGACTGAGCAGCTCTAGTAAAAGGCTTTATGATGTATGGCAATATGCTACCCATGCTTAACAAATGATAGGAGAAATGAAATATTGCATAAGGAATGTTAAGATGTATAGGGTGACTGCCAGCCCACAGTCCTGGCTTGGAAAGCCTTTTTTTTTCCTTAGTACATTTGAATGAAGAGGAACAGGTGGTGGTCAAAAGACGTTCTGGAGCAGACACTGTGGCAAGTCTGACTGTTGGAATGGAAGGGAAAATCTCTAGGAAGATTTACAACTGTGTGGGTCTATGTTTGGAGTGGCTGTACAGGCAGGCTGCCACTTGCTTAAAAAAACGCTTACAAATCTGAGTCATAATTTTCCATCTCCTCTGCAAGAAGTTTTGATGCATCAAAACCAATTGCACTTCTCTTTCTGCACCTTAAACTAAAAAACAGAACCAAAAAACACAACAGCCCCTACCCCAATCCAACCCTCTCAAATTTAATTGTGTATCCTGCTGTGTTAATGGTCTTACGACCTTTCTTTTTCCTCCTTCTACCTGCACCAAACTTCACAGGCAAGGCCACACACGGAGAAATGCCTAGCAGCTACAGAGCGTACTGGAAGTACTCTGCTTAGGTTTTTGGACTAGTTCATACTGTATTGCTATTAACTCTGGAATTATGACAAAGCTGTGTTAGAGTCAAATTGGTATCATCTGGCCTAATCACTTCCTAATTTTGCAGAACATTCCAGAGGTTTTATATCCCATAATTTTCTTTAAGTATATTATGAGCAGCAACATTTAAGGCAGTGCCAAATTGTACCGTTTTCATTTTGGCAAGCGGTCCCTGCAAGTGTTTTTGTATTGGTCCTGTGTACATATTCATCTCTCTATTTTACCTATAATTTATAGATAAGTACTTACCATTCCCTCATCACTTTCCAGGGTCCATACAGTGATGTGGAACTGTGAAGGTGCCTGTACATTTTAAACTGATGTAGTGCCTTCTCTCCGGTTCAGTCTGTGAGTGGGAGTGGTGGACCGTTTCTTCTGCATCCACTTAGGCGTTGCATTTCCAAAAGGAATAATAGCAGGTTTGAAGTTTTGTGAGTTGGGGACAGTTGCAGAAATCGTGTATAATGTAGATAACTCACTTTGGTTTCTTGGTGCTGTGCTTTGCCCAGCTGTAGCTGGAGTGACCGTGTGTGAGATGGGAAGATATCGGAGTGCTCTTGAAGCTCACAGGGCGAAGAGGGGCTGTGGAGTGTGACCGGGAAGGCTGGTCCCCAGTCCCATCAGGGGCCACACTAGGGACTGCATGCAGGATGCAGCAACAGCATGGGGATCAGATACATTAGTTGCAGCCTTGCTGTGTGAGGCTGGACAGACCAGTGTCACCTCCCCTCAGCTCTTCATTTAAAGGACAAGCTTTCTTCTCCACTGGCAAAAGCCTCACTGAAGTCTTAACTACACTTGGGTCGAGGTAGTGTGGATGAAGGGTGAAAAAGGCTCTTGGAACTACTTTAATAACAGGAGTTACAGCTTCATCTGCAGATAAGTGCATGTTATTTTGTGGAGCTTTTCCCCTGCTGCTGGGCAGAGATTACTCTGATGAACCTCTGTGAGAAATACAGAGATGAAAGGATTGGTAAGTCATCGCTAGCCCTGCCACTGCCTAGAATTCCCATGCACCATGTATATAAAGACTTAAAAAAAAATCCCACTGAGGAGGTGCAATGAGATGTGGTGAACACTGGAGATGTCGTGTCTGTGGCATGCTGCCAGCAGCAGCCATTTTACCCACACGTGCACTGTCGCTTCATTAAGTCCTCTATTGTGGATGCTTTCTTTCCCTCACCTCCAAATAAAGTCTGTGTTGACTCTGGAAGGGCTGATAACCTGGGAGACAGATCCCAAAGCACCCAGTGCTAGAAGGGAGTTTGCGTTTGGGCTTCAGCACAAAGCTTTTGGCACTTGATGTGCACCTGTGTGAAGCCAAGGGTGATGAAAAGATACTATGTGAGGGGGGAGTGAAGTAATTTGCACGTGGAGCTGCTTCTTGCAGCCAGCTGGCCTTTGGGAGGCTTGTAGCATCAGTACCCTAGATAACAACAAAGCCAAATAGCCTTCAAGGAAAAATTATATGCAAGTAGCTGGAGAGAAAAAGTTCACTGTGAACTTTCAGGCTTGTTTTTCATCATACCTCCAATACCTAACAACATGCACTTCAGCCTGACAGATTTTGAACTTGATACCCTTTCCCACCTAGTTCCTCAGTTACTTTGTTGGTGCCTATTCTCTGATTGTGCTTGAAATTCCAGTAACCTTGCTGGCGTTTGCATCTGTGGCTGTGCAGATGGGGGATGCTTCCAGGCCTCCTTTTTTTGTTTGTTTGTTTGTTTTTTTTAAAAAAAAGTGATCTTTGAAGTGTGATATAACTCTAAAGCATGTTTTCTGTGCAAAGGAATTTGTAATTTTACTGAGCTAGGGAATACTTTATAGAAAGGGGTCTTCTGTGTGCTATACCATAACTGTTTTCAGACTCATATTTCACTCATCTTAAAAGGTTAAGTTTCAGATTTAATCAACTGAAATTTTTGTGCTTTTTTCCCAGTCACTTGGTGACCTTTCCAATTCTTTCCAAAATGCAAAACTAATGCAATCAGTATCTCTGATGATAATAACAACAATAATCTAAAATAATTCAGAAACCTCAACATGTGCAGTCCAGAACTGAACAAACTTTCTTAATTTAGTTTGATGGTTGCCTATACGTGTTTCATGTTTTTTGCTGCCCAGATTGTCAGAGCTCAGTGGGTTTTGTCTTCACAAGCAGCAGGTGTCCTCCTGGACAATGCTAGAGAGATTAGTCAAATAGAGACCGGGATAGTTCAGAGTGGTGGGCTCAGCTGGCCTGTCCCACTTTCATCCCCTGCAGTCTCCCCCAGTTCTACAGAGAGAAGGCGATGAACAATCTAACAGGGCCCTTCAGCTGTTTGCATGCTCGGGTCATACATGGTGGTGTTTTAAGCATTTGACAGCGAGGGTAAAAAGTAACTTGTGGGTAAAGTTAGAAATTGCGGAGGGTTAAATTAGTGAAATAAAGCAAATGGGACTTTGGAATAAATCCCTATGTTGTTGTTCCAGTAACAGAGGGAAGCCTGAAAAGAAATGTGCAAGAAAAACAGCTGAAAAATAGCATCGTCTTAAAAAAAGTTGAATTTAGGGCTCTCGGCATTAGTCATTTAATCATCGTGGCAACAGCAGTAGTACTGTTTGGGAAGAAAAGAGTGGAAGGGAAAAAAGCTAAATTTTGTTACTCTAAGGTGCCCAAAAGAATTAAAATTGCTTTTTGTCAGATAATAATTTCCCCTTCCTGGGCCTGCTCCCAAAAAACAAGGAGACAAACCTGCAGTTCTTTACTTGTAAGATCATTCTGTTTTGTAGTTGGCATCTTTTCCCAAGAAATACTTGATTGAAAGCTGACAGTTGCCATCATGCATCCTTGGCCTGAAATTGTCAGACATGAGATTAAAAAGTCAAAGAGAAGTCATTTAAGAACGATAAGATTTAAATGTAGAAAAGGAGAATGGAGACCATGAATACAAACTATACCAAAGGCCTGCTAGTTCTGATTGCCCCCCCATGATCTGGGGTTATTTCCTAAGGATGGAAGTACAGTGGTTTTAGAAATGTATAGCTGATTGCATGGAAGTGAAAAGGTAACTAACTCCCCAACATCTAGCCACAGCAAAAATATGAAAAAAAAGAACCCCAAAACCAAACACCAAAAACCCAACCGGAAAAAGTAGTGTGGTATAAACCAGAAACAACCCCCTCATGACCAGGTGAAGGCAGGACTTCTTGGGGCACCTAGGGCTTGTTTTCTGTTCACTCTGGGGCCATGGCCCAGGACAGTATTACTCCCCTTTCCCCCTGGCATAGCTGAAGTGAAACCTCTGTGGGGCGGGGTGAGCTGGCTGGCTGATAAACCATCTGTGTCAGCCAGCATCTCAAGAGCTGTGTGGGGTTTCTGCCCTGTTTAAAACCTCCGACCTTATCCAAAACCACTCACTCAAATCTAAAATTAGTCCCAGAGGAAGCAGGAACACTAGCTGATCGTATTGTCCTTTTACCTGGTAGCCTGCCCTATCCTGCAGTATTGAGTATTCCAGTCTGATTCTTGGGGATTACTGGGGAGCTGTGTAGCTGCGTCTGAAAACATCTAACAATGTGTAAAGCAAGATGAGCTTTGCAGATGAGAAGCTGGATCTTGTATAAACACACCACAAGTTTTTCTTCCCAGTTCTTGTTGTGGCATATGGCCTTGTGCTGTAAGAAAACTTAAGAGGGTTTGTAGGAGTTGTCTCTCACCTCATGCCTGCTTTGCCACCATGTTGAGGATCTATTGAATGACACAGCTGGAGAAGAAGGCAGAGGAGGTGGTGGATAGCACGTGGATTACAAAAACTAGACACACAGGTAGGTGGAGTAGGGGACATAGCTGGTGTAACACAAATGATCCTCTGCAAAACAGATAACTGGGGCTTTTTGAACAGCCTGACCTATGCTGAGATGATAAACCTGCTGCTGAGGAGGGTTGCAAACTGACTGTTGAATGATCCAGGAGTCCTTCCCTTGGCTAACCACATAGGGAATCAGTGTGAAAGGAAGGGTGGTTTTGGTGTATGTCTACAATGCAGTTGTAGTGTGTTGATACTAGCTTATGAAGGGCTTGCTTTTGCTGTGCTTGGTAGAGTGAAGGGAAGGAGGAAGTCATGCTTTCTGCCTCCCCATGAAAAGGATGGATTTTTATCATGCATTGATAATCCATGTTTTATCCATATAGGTTTTACAGACCAAGCAGTGTTCCACCTCTTCCCTTGACATACACTCTGCAAATACACATAACTGGTTTTTTTTCCTCTTAATTGTGAGTTTTCCTGCATGGAGTTGTATCTGATTGTTGTGATAGAGTCCAGTGCTCAGGATAACATAATTCTCACTTTTGGAGCTTGGAGCTCCTGGGGAGGCTGCAGGCATTGGCCTGTCACCCTCCCATCTTCCCTTAGCCAGAAGAGTCCCCTTAACTCTTCATCTTTATTTTCTGGTTGGTTACTTTTCTGTTGCAGTTATCTGAACTCCTTCTGACTTGTCTGTATTTGCAGATGTGCACAGATATTCTGGGGGACAGAGTATTTTTGTTGGACCTTCCTTTCACAGGATAAAAGACATTGATTTTCTGCTGCAAACCTGCTTTTTGCCTTTTTTGCCCTGCTGTGTCCCACTGTAATGTGTTTACTGTGGGCTTTTACATAGTGCCCATTACTATGGTATATATATTTTGGATTTTATATGTATGTATATAAAAAAACGTGACCAGCATGGCCATTGTGTCTTCTTCAGAATGGTTTTATTTTTATTTTTATAATGCTTACTTTTATTTATGAAGCTAAACTGAAGAACCTCATCTAGTACACTCATATTTAACTTGCCATCTATTGTAACATCTGTTATTTTCAACACTGCTGCTTCCCAGATTTCGCCCTCCCACTGCATGGGTTTTTTGGATCATTTCCCTTCACTTGTCTTAGCCTGCTTTTTTCCAGAATGAATCTCATTTGATTATTTTCAGACTGCATTTCTATTCTCTCTAAGTCCCTGTGCATTATTTCCTTTTCCCCGTTATTTTTGCAGCTCCTCCAAATGCAGTATTTCCTGGAGATTTAAGTTAGCATGCTGTCTAGTCTCTTCTGGATCTTTAAAGAAAATACCAAGTGAAATAGGACCTAATACAGGTCTTTGCAGTATTGCACCTTCTTCCAATGTTATTGTTTGCTTTTATCGTGATTTATTTGCATCCAGTTTTCAAATCCAGCCATAGCATTCATCTCAAAGTGCAAATCACTATCAAATGTTTACTAAAAATCGAACACATGACATCTGCTCTTTTCCCTCCGACTCCTGGTGCTGTAATGCTAACCAGAAAAGGGGCCAATTTCTAGCCAGTTCTGCTCTTCTGAATAGAAATCACGGTTTCATTGTCCTCAGGCTTGCAGCCTGCTTTACTTTATAGGAAGCCTCATGAATTAAAACAGCTGTGCGGCCTGCTCTAAAATTTCGTTCTGTGGAGAAACAGAGCTGAGGAGGAAACAAGTGGAGTTTATGCATGTGAGGGGGGAGAAAGAGAGAATAGGGATTATGTGCATGTGGAGAGAAGGGAAGTCACTTTTATCTGCCTGTGTAAGATATGTAACTGAATGATGGCAATAAGATGTATTTCTGCAGAACTGATCGAATCTCTGAAGATTCCATCAGAAGCCACCTCCTAGCTGGGCATCTTGTAAAATTCTTCTGCTTCAACTATTAGCCAGGTATCCGTGACACAGAAAAACTAATGCTTAAGGGATGTGGTAAAAGGACTCTTCTCAGTCTTGAGTACAACAGGTGAACAGTTGTTTTGGGTAAGAAACAAAGGAATTGAGACAAACATGAGGAGATGACAGAGACCATAGGATAAAAAGTGAGAGCATGCTTAGCCAAGTATTCTTTCAGTGGGAAATGTGAGTTATAGTCCCTGGAGATCATGCAAAAGGCATTGCATTCATGGCTTTTTGCTTTGACCTGGCCATAATAAAATCTCAAAAGTTTCTGGTGACAGTAATGCCTGCACTGCACTGGTTAGAACAGTATTTTATACCAGTGATTTAAAAAGATTGTTAGTACCCCTTTTCAGCTGGGGCAAGCGGCTGGGAGCAGGCAGAAATAAATTTTTCTAAAAAGTCTCTGCCTATATTATTGGGTTGCATACTATTGCCTCTTGCTCTTGCCTGCATCCCCTCTTCCCCCCGGCTTCTGCTACCTGCTCACAGTCTAGGCTGGACCACCTCCTGTGATGGGGAGGATGGCACATGGCAGTGTTTCAGCCTGAGTGTTGATATCTGGTGTGTTGGGTCCCTGGTGGAGAGCAGGATGGGGCTAGGGAGAAGCTTAGGCTGTGCTTTGTGCTGGTGAAGGAGTATGAGTTGGCCTGCAGGTGAGAAGTGTGTCTGTCCAAATCTTGGGGAAAGTAGGGGTGTGGTTTTGTTTTGAGTTTTTCTTGCTAGAAGTGCAGCTTGAGTAATAAACACAAATACTACTATTGAGGCTCCCGATCTAAGCTTTAAAAATTATTCCTAGTATGTTCAGTACTGTTTGAGACATCAGAGAAACTGAATCTAGCAAGATGCTATGAAGAGATGTTAGAAGCTATGTTTTGTAATATCCTTACAAATTTTCATATATTGTACTGACAGCATATGCCTTCAGCATTGTGGCAACTGCAGGCCTAGATACACCTCACAAATGCCCTCATTGTTTTCCTACTCTGTGCTACATTTTCCACATGAAAAATCCCTTTTTCTTTGATGGCTGCACTAAAGCACTAGGACTAAAAGGACTGTAGCTACCTCGAGGTTTGCAGTTCCAGGCTTTATACCTGTGGTTATTGGACCACATGGGTCTGTGGTCTGTCTCCCTACTTCCTCCTCCCCCTCTCCCCAAGTACAGACCTAAGCTGAACAACTCAGACCTAAAGACCAAGTCCAGACCTAACTCATGCTACCTCACAGCCTTTGACTTTGTTCTCTTTGCTGAAACAGCACATTTCATAGATTTTGACCAAGTCAGAAAGCATCAAGGGGTGGTCTGAGGTACACAGAGCAACCTGGGGGTTGGCATCTGCTGATGTACCCCTTCATCACAGCTGTGCAGGTGTGACTGGAGCTTCCCAGCTCTGCAAGCCCCAAGAGTGGGACTGGTGGTGGTCTCCCTCCTCTGCCTGCTCTGCTCAATGTAGCCAGTAGGTCGGTTCAGTCTCTGCTGAGTACTGCTACAACCAAATGATTTGTTTTTGCTTTGCTTTATTATTTACTACGATGATCAAAGGAGCTACTCCTTGTGATCATAAAGAGAAGCCTTAAAATCTTATTTAAGAGCACAAATATTTTGGGCTTTGACAGATGTGCTTTGAAAGTAACACAGATGTGCAGTGTCAAATTTCACCGCTGCATGCAGTGTCTTTGTTTCAAACTGTAAATTTGGCTGGTAGTGCTGGGCATATGCTTTCCCAAAACCTTGCCCCCTGCAACACAGGAAGAACAAGTTTCTGGGTTGTGGGTTCCCCCCCTCCCCC
>NW_020799095.1:90372631-90385626 GCF_003259725.1 Athene cunicularia
CCCCCCCTCCCCCCCCGAATTTACCCTCTTAAAGTGTTTGAAAGGAAAATGATCTTAGCAGACTGAGCACTCAGTCCTACAAGGCTGCAAAATCTATGGTTTTATTTTTAACATAATTTGAATTAAATAAAGGCTTAAGCATTTTTTGCTTGAATTGAAGGCAAGACTAAGTAGACTTTATTTGCAGTGAAACTCCAGCTAAAGATATGTTTCTGCCATTATACTGTGCAGAATAAGGTCTGTGGCACCGTGCTAGCGAACAGTGCTTGCTTTTATGAAGCGCTGGCTTGTATGAGTTGATGTGAGAGGATATGCAGCTCCAGAGCAGTTCACTCCTTTCCCATTCTTAGCCCTTCGACGATGCAGTGATCACTTTGGACATTCTACATGGACCATGGTCTCCTTACACTTGCTTGACAGTGGCTCATTAACTGCATGTTAATTGAAAGTTTGTCAGATGATACAATTCAGTTACATTTTAAATGGATGCAGTAAGCATTACCTCTGTGATGAAAATCTCTGTAGAACTGATTTGTGAACTGATTTGGAGGGATTCAATGGCTTCCTCAGCAGCTCTGAGAGATCAGCATCAGGAGAGCAGGCAGAGGTAGCCATGCTCCCAGCAAAACAAATCCTACTCTTCTCTTTCACCCTAAGCAGCTTTAATCACTGCCCAGTATGTTCCCTTTTCAGGACATGTGTTAGGTAGGTAAATTTACTCTGAAGATCTGAGAAGCAAAGAAGAAAATGAGAAGAATCAAAAGTCTGGTTTGAATTCTGTAATCTAAATAGCTGAAAATGTTGAATTCCTTATCTGTCCATGGATTAAGTGGTCATAAAATTTTCCTAAAGTTTGACACAAATGTAAACGTATGTTAAAAAAAATGGATCTGTTTTAAACTAATGGACGAAAAATTTAAAATTTACATCCTCCATAACTCATCTTTTATACTTGGCCGCTGCAAAAATCCCTCTTCAGCGAGCAGTTTATAATGTATTCTGTACCTGCTTATATGCTTGGTTTCCATGTGGAGCCGATTTTTATTGCTGAGTTATAAACCCTCTGAAAACAGGGACTTGTAATGGAAGCACTGACAGACCTTTAACTAGGTCAGTCTTAGTCTGGCACCATTATCTTTGCTTTTGTTAAAACATTAAATGGTTGCATATTTGTTTTTTTTTTTTTTTCAGTCCCAGAATTTTAACATGGATATATTACTGAATTGTTCTTTCTTTAAAATGTCATGAACATGGAGCATTAGAGTTTATCCAGACTTTGTAGTCATCTTTAAAAGTAAATGGAACTGTTGTGTCTTACTTAATGATTTTCTTGCTTATATAGTACATTTAGTCTGTAGCATGTCATTACAATACTAATACCAAAGTTTGCTTTTTCTCCTGCTACCTTATTGTAGTCTTGAATTATGCTCTGTCTTTGAGGTCCTTTCTGCATAAAATGACAAGGATGTTTTTTTATTTGTCCCATTCAGGTGAAAAGCCATACCACTGCAACTTTTCTGAAGAGGAAACCCCAATGGTGACTTCTGAGTTGGATGAGCTCCCAAAGCTGGGAAGCCACAACACCAGAGAAAATGAAGCCAGGGAATCTAAACCAGAGATTCCTGCCCTGGTGTCAGCACTGGAGAGTGTTATCAAGGAGCCCTTTTTGAAATACCAAGATCTAAAAGCTTCTGCAGACATAAAGATGCCAGCATTTCACCACAGCCAAGGGCTTCCTTGCTCTAGTCGCATTGCTAGCTTTGCTTCGGGTATGGGCCAGACATCTCCAAATGTGGTCATGGACTTGAAAACGTCACTTGAAGTGCAGGCTAGTCGTGCTAGAGAAAATTTGCTAGACTTGCACAGGGAGTATCCTCTGATAGAAAAAGGTGCTGAAGTTCAAGAGGTAGCTCCACTTGATTTGAGTGAAAAATCAACAAGGGATAGTTCATGCAATAAAAATCTGAATGCATCCTTGCAGGCTGCTTTAATTATCTACCCATGTCCTTTCTGCAGTCACAAGACCTACTACCCTGAAGTCCTGTGGATGCACAAAAGAATTTTGCACAAAATCAGCTGTAACTCCATGGTCCCCCCTTGGGTTCAACAGAATGGATTCAAGAGTATTAAAAACAACCTGGTCTTTCTGGCAAGGAGTGGGCGTACTGGCCCCCCCCCTGTTCTCGGCGGTAAGGAGTGCCAGCCTTTGCCCATTGCCAGATTTACGCGCACTCAAGTGCCAAGTACATTGCCAGGGTCCAAAAGCAGCTCTCTTTCCGTTGGGATGACTGCAAAGTCTGGGAGCATGCATCAGGCAAAGGACAGTCATGCCTTCAGCCACTGTGGTCCACGCTTATCAGGTCTGGATGGGTACAGACAGCCCAAGTTAAACCATTCCCAGGAGCAATACAGCATAGCAGCACAACAAAAAAGTAAATATGAAGCAAATTCCAAACTTACGCAAATGGGAGCCTATAGCAGAAGCGTAACGCCTACTCAGCCGGTCATATCCAGACCTAGCACTCAGCCCACCAACAGTAAACAAGTGGATAAGTATGTGGCTCCCCAAGGAAGTAATAGCTTTGCCCCTCCAGGTAAGCACTGTGCGTCCGACCCCATGAAGGCCAAATTCAGCCCGCCGCTGCAGTATCATCCTCTGTGTAAAAGCGAGCAGTACACTAAACATGAAGAGCCATCAGTGCCTCAGCGGGAGTCTCACGTGAAAGCTGGGAATGAGGTGAGGACATTGGCAAACTGCACAGCGGTAGCACGAGCAAGTCCACTACTGCAGCCCCAGCCTAGTGCCGTGGGGGTTTCTCCAGCTTTACACTCCAGCAAACAGGATTTGGGATCAGATGGGCATGAGAAACGTTTGGACGTTTTAAATATCTTTAAAACATACATTCCAAAGGACCTTGCTTCATTGTACCAAACGTGCGGTGCCAACAGCCCTGTCCTGGATCACGCAGGTAAGATTTTCACAAGCCTTTCTGTAGCTGAGGATGCGGCTTCCTTGTTTCTGCTTCATTCAGAGTCACAACATGCTGTTTCACAGTTCCTTCCTTCTCTCTCTCTAACGGTTGGGATTACGAGTTCATTGTTTCTATCATTTCTGGATAGGCTTGAATAGGTTTGTTTACCAGTCTCTAACATTGCAGCATTCCCCTTTGTGCACTGTGTGACATTTTTGTTGCAGGTTAAATGTATCTGGTTCCACCTGGAGTATTAGTGTTCCTTTGTCCCCTCACTTCAAGAAGGCTGAGGTTGCACAGATGTGCTGTCACACAAAGATCCTCCTCATATGCTGGTGCTGGCACACATCGTCATCTTTTTGCTTCGGGCAAAATGAACGTCCTCTGGGGCTTATCTGTGATGTTATTTTGGAGGTTTTGTTCAATTTCCTCTGCAAACAAGTCTTCTAAGAACAGTGATAATCACTTGTCAGTGTCCTTTGTCTTTCTTGACAAAAGTCTTAAGATCTTCCTTGTCCATATCAAAGACTGCTGTTGTATTTTTCAAATGATTCTTTTGATCTGTTTGTATGTTTATAATTATAAAGAGAGGGGGCAGAATTCATGTAAGCTGGAAAGGCAGTTGTGCAAATAGCCAGTTTAAAAGTTCAGGGACTGAAAAAGTATCAGTGCCTCTCCTGTCACTTGCCAGTCAACTGCCACATAAAAAGAAGAATGAGGGGGAAAAAAAACAAAAAAACAACACAAAAAAACCCTAATGTATTTGCATGTGAAATCGTACCCTTCTGATGATCTGCCAGAATTAGTTTGTCTCAGTGGAAACTGAAAATCACACTGATTTATTACTCTTGAGATGGGTGTGTGGGTGTGTAGCGGGGGAGAATGGAAGCCATAGTCCCAGCTCTCACCGTTTGTAAACCATCCCTTATACGCTTCTTCTCTTTATAGAAGTTGTGCAAGAACTGAACTCTGTATGGAAAGAGCACGTGTTCCAGACCAGTGTTCTAGTGTCCTCATGTGACATAGTGGTCTCTGTTTTGTCAAAAGCATGTGTGAATTGGAGCTTGTGACCCAGTTTGCAAGTGGGACCAAACCCAGGGCATTTGGAAGCTGGTAGTCTGAGGCCAGCTATGGTCTAGTGCCCAGAAGGTGTGTGCAAGTTAACCACTTCGGTAGCTGTGAGACAAGGAAGGAGCCATAGTGTTTGATCAATTCTTGGTGGAAGGTCTTTTGGAGAAGACAGGAAGGCAAAATCTATCTGAAATAGTCCAGGAGGTGCACCTTTCAGCCACTCCATTGTGTTTTGCTCAATCATTTAAAAAAATAATGCTGCATAGGAGCCGACCGTTGTTTGAGTAGATCATTTTGCAGGTGGTTACAGGCTGCCTGACGATTGTAACTAACATCAGGCTCCTGGTTTTTGTTAAGGAAGCAGAGGAGGGCATGCTTAGTTTCTAAAACTGTAGCCTCAGCATTCCTGCTTTTGTTCAGCCGACTTTGCTTTCACCATCCTAGTGCCTAGGAATGTTGTCTAGTTCTTCCTTGCCTGCTTCCTGCTCTAAATGCCAGTTAATTGTTCCACCATCAGCTTGGGGTACCTTCACGTGGGTGCCCTCCCTGATGTTATTCAATACTTTGTTGTGTCAACCTGCTCAGAGAAATCTTATTGACCCACTGAGCTCCCAGATGTGTTAAAAGGGATGAAATGAAACAGTAAAAGCCAGGAACTAGAAACTTCCTTAGTGAATGCAGGCACCAGAAAAATCATTAGGACAACTGGGGCAAAGTAAAGTAGGGGCAGGGTTTCCAAGGGTGTCTCTATTTACCTGCTTTTTAAAAGAGAGGTTTTATTGCCAAAATGTTTTTTTTTTTTTTGCTGGGCAGTGACTTCCAGAGGCACTTTAACTGGAAGTTATTTAGTGCCCATCTCTGCTTTGAAATCTCTTCCTCCATTCCAAGTGTTTTACAGCAATCAAGTTTTCAGAATTTGAAACCTCTTTTTTTTTTTTATGTAGCTTGTCTTCATTTTATATACAACTTCCAGGTTGATGATGGTTCTCCAAACCAATTGGCATGATGGCTGTTTTTCATAGCACTAAAATAAAAAGCTGCTTCAGGCAAAAGGAACGAGATCCTACCAACTGCGAATAGAGGAGGGTAAATGAACCTTGTCTGAAATAACACACAACCCTAGACTGAGCCCTCTGAGTCAGTATGCATCATACAATTTAGTCTTAATGTGGCAGTGTGAATATGGCAGTCATGACATAAAGGACAACCAAAAATCCCACCTAGGTATACTATTTGTCACATTTTTTTCCCCAGTTGAATGTTCCTGATAGACTTTGCTTGCATGTTTGGTATACGACCTCATCTTGGATCATACTAGAATATTTTAGTGTGTGGTATTGCAGTGTTCAACTTGCTTTAGAGTGGCTGGATTTATTTCTGGGATCTTTTCTTTTATATTTGTGTTTATTCCAGTGTGTCCTTTGAAAAAAAGAGTTGTATGTACCATTGTGATATGGCTGCAAACACAAAGCTTGCTGAGCTTAGGCTAAGTTTGTTTCACACTGCCTAGTCTTTTCAAATGCTTGTAGAGAGAATCTTATTGTTATATTTAATAGGAGTTTTTAATTTTATTCATGATATTTACATGAATCGCCATATTAGGAAAGGATGGTTTATGGCAGCAGATGCACTCTTTTCCTGGAGCTCCTTTGATACCAGCTTTGAGCACTGGTTTCACAGTACGTCATGTTCATTTACCTTAATCTGCTAACACCTGTAGTCATCCACCCTCTTGTTCACATATAACCTGGGTGGTGACTCACAGGGGTGTTTCCTTGTGGCAATGATGCCCATCGTTCAAAGCTCTGAACTATGAAAAAGCCTTGTGGTGCCCCTTAGGAAATGCAACAATGGCAAATATGCCTGGAAGCAATCCGTTTTTTTTCACTTGCTTTTGAAATAACCACCATAAAGTGAGTGCCAAGGAGGGATTAGATCAAAGTCCTAACCGGCTCACCTTTGGCGTTTGTACAGGGTACTTTGGTTTACAACAGCTTTCTCAACCTTCCTTTATGCATGACTCAGGTGCTTAATGGCTGGTGAGACAAGTGTATTCAACTTTCACAGAGGGACACTTGGGGTATAGAGGGATTAAATGTCTTCCCAGAGGTGACAATAAACTACCCGAGGACCTTGGGTCTCCCAGGATTCACAGGAGCCAGTCTTCTGGTGGCAAAGCCCTGCTCTGCCTGTCCCTGCCTGTGCTGCAGCCAGCACAGTGGTCTGGCAAAGGCCACGTCTGGTCTCTCAGCGTGCTTTGCTCGGCCTTGCTTTTGAGCTTGCAGGCATAGTTCTGGTCAGTAAGGGGAAGATGCTAGTAAGAGATGAGAAATTCTGCTTTAAACTTGACTGCCTTGAAGTCAAATCCATCACGTTATAGTACAGTGAAACTCTTATTGAAACTTATGTGATTTAAAAAAAAAAAAATTCTTTGTGTGTAGGTATACATGACCTGGATTTGCCCCTAAATCATGATCTTGTATTTGACTGCTGGGAACTTAATTGTTGAGAGTGTGTGTTCAGCCACATTATACAGACTGTGCTGCCATCTGCAGGAGGTGCTATTATAAAAAGAGAATACAATTTGTGAGTGGGTTGGGTTTTTGTGCAGCCAGACAATTTTTTTTAAATATATGCTGTGATAAAAAACCATCGCAAGGACGCTTGGTGCCATACCAGCAGAGTAAATGGCAGTCCGTGGTCTTTTTCATTCATTTTCAGGTGGAGGATCTGTATTTTGGATGAGCCCTCTGGCATCCTGAAATTGATTTTTCAGTTGGGTTTTTTTTTGTTGTTGTTGTTGCCACTTTTTCACCCACAATTCTGTTCTTTTAAACTACTGAAATGGGGGTGGGGGATGGGGGAGGTGGGATGAAAGAAAATCTGAAACTTCACTTCCACTGACAACCCCCTGAGAATTTCTTTAAAAGCCAAAGTATTGCAGTGGCAAATGGAAACATCAACTTTTTCCTTCTGAGGAGGGCGTTTTATCAGAATAGAAAAGATGATGTTCAAACATTTTTTTTTTTAAATAATAAAAAAGCCCAATAAAAGTCAAATGTGTCTTTTTTGATCAGCAGCAAAAAGACAAAGACCAGCCCTTTAAGTCAGATGCTGTAAACTGACCTTTGGAGAAAAAGGAGAGGTTTGAGCGGTTTTCCACAAATGCTAATGGCCTAGAAAACATGTTTACCCAGGGCTGAGGGAAGGCTGCTGCGCTGCTACCAGCTCAAAATGTCCGGAATGACACTTTCATTCACAGATGTCTTTCGTCTGTGCCTCAGAGGTCCGGGGTCAAAGCAGCACCGGCAGGCAGGTAGGCAGGGGCGAAAGGTTTGATCAGTCTGTGATGGCTCCGCTCGCTCTGCATTTGTCTCTGAGGTATTGCCGCCCGGGGGGGACAGTTGGGCTCTGGTCCTACTCACTTCCTATTATCCATGTGACTTGTCTCCGCCACGCTGGAGTCACTTTGATTTGCCTGATGTACTGCTTGACAAAGCTGGGTGATGGCTGAGAAGTGGATCCAGCTGCTCTGAAAAGCGCACACCTGACATGCCAGTCCTGGTGCGGGCACATCATGGGGAGCATTTTTTAATTCAATGTAATTTATGCATTCTTGCAGTCCTGTGTGTGCCTGGCCTGTCAGCTAGTGCCTAGATGAAGGCTGACAGTTGTCATCCAGGGCCTGAAGGTAGCCTCACATAATGACACATTAGACATACTAATGATGTTTTCTTCTGGCATAATGTTTTCTTCTCAACTTTCGTCTCTTCTCTCTCCACCACCCCCTCCTCCCTCTCTCCCTCCCTCCCAACTACAGGGATGCTCAGGACACAAACACGCCAAGGAGACTGCGTCTGCAGAGAATGTGGAAAATGCTTTACCCAACCCAGTCACCTCAGGACTCATCAGAGGTCCCACACAGGTACCTTTTCACACTCAACACTTGCTTTCTCCTATTCTCACTTGCCTGTTTTCAGATCTGCCTAACAAAATCCCAAGAATTATGTTTCACATACCATGTTAACCTAAGTAATTCCAGTACCTAAATCTAATAGACAGGTTTTTTATTTTTACAACTATTGCTCTTGTTCTGTGGATATTGCTTACCTGATCCCCGCCCGAACTCCATACAATTGAAATGCATTTAAGATAAGTCTGTTTGCAAATGTTTTATTTTAATTAGAGTAGGGTACTCAGAAATGAATATGCTAATGAATTCTGTTGCCACCAGCACAAATTGAAATCAAAGTACCCCTTTCAGCATAACATAAGGCTTTGTTTTGCCTCATCGTTGCTTTTGACAGGAACATTTTTGTGGGAACCGAGATTTTTCTGCAGACTGGTCAGCCCTAAAATGGGAAATCCCTACCAGCCATTTTTAACCTGGTGCGGTCTGTGGTTGAGGTTGTAGGAGGCTAAAGCCACGGGTGTCAAGAGACCTCCTGAGCATTGCAAGAGACAGTTAGACTAGCAGGTTCCTCCTGAAAAGTGTGAATGATGCATACATAAGCCAGTCTGATGCAAAATGACAGAGGCCAAATGGTAAGTAATGCAAGAAGAGGGTCCCTTTACACATACACTGATAATTAATGTTGTCAGTGATTGCTTTCTTCAGCACCGAAGTCTGAATTAAAAAGGGCAGTGGCCCTAGGCTGCCATTAGCACACTCTCTTACAGTAAGTGTTACGGTAAATTGGTGTTTTCCGGCCACAGGCTAGTAGCTGGTGTCTTTTTTTTGAACGTAGTTAATCTGTAATGGTCTCAAATAATGTACACACACTAACGAAGCTTGAATGTTCATCTGTTAACAAGCCCCCTTGTTCCCACAGTGGTATTTGAGTCTAATGGACTCCAAGGTACTGAAGTTCACACCACCTCCGCAGATGCCCCAAAACAAGTATGTTTTACTATTAATTGGATGTTTGGTTTTTAATGTGGTAGCTGGGAAAAAGTTGCACAGTAATACTCATAAAGCACTGACTGTTTTATAACATGTATAAATAATAATGGTGTTGCTTCATTTTTAGCTCTTAAATTTTTTAAGTGTTTTATCAAAGTCTGTTATATAGAGAGTCAGTTAATTATAAAGCAGGTAGTTAGTGTTTAAATAAACATGTTACTGGCTTACTGGGGACTGGGTGGGATAGGTAACTCTGTAATGCACAGTGATACGTAATAGTGAGATAGTATGTAAAGAATTTCTAGAAATAACTTGGTTTTACAACTAACACATTTTCTGCTTCAGCAATACAAATAACACTTAGTCTGTATTTTTCTGAAGCATATTCATACCCTGATATCCAGTATCTGGCCTTTGAAAGGCTCTCATCCTCCAGTTTCTGTGGACTCTCTGTGGTGGTGTACTTTCCTATTTCCAGTATACAGTTTCCTGTCACAACAAACACTTCTCAGTGCTCTGAATTGTACAAGACAAAGCTGTTATATAGAAAACCATTAAACTGAATTTGTTTTTTGTCTTTGGAGACCAGCATCATAACTTGGACTTCCCACCCCATCTTCCAGTTTGGCAGGTGGGTTTCAGGGCACACCTCATGGGCAGTTTTCTTTCATTGTGAAACTGCCTCCAGCATCACTCACTTTTTCTTTCCTCCACAGTTTTAGTATAATTTGGACTACAGCACTTTTCCTGTCCTCCTGTCTCTTATAAACAATTTCAGATGATTTCAGCCATGCTTAGAGCATGCATTTGCATGCTGATCCTGCCTTTGTGAAGTTTAGGAGTTGGTTTCTGCTTGCTCAGTACCATCCTCATCATGCACATTGCATAGGTCATATGCTGCACCCTTCATAGATACTCAGCACCTTCTCTGTTGCACTTGCATCTTTCTGGCCCAAAGACCATGTGGGGAACCCAGCTGCTGCCACAGGAATATCCGAGTCGCTGTCACACTGTAGGAGTGGCCAACAACTCTCATAAAGATTTCAAGATGGCATAGCACTTCAGTAGTTGTTGTGGGCAGCGTTTGCTTCGTTTTTGTGGGACAGTAGCAACAAAATTACACTATAGTTGGAGAACTAGATGAAAGTGCTCTCCTTATGATGCTTATCGAACAAAATTGTGCAAGGACATACCTCTCAGTAGAAGTATGTGACAGGTGAAACAGTGTAGCTCTGCAAACTAGCTCAACTAGTCTTTGGTTCTCATCATTTTAGTAATGTAGATTTAGTAAACCTAAGCATCTTTAAAATGCTCTTTCATCTTTTCATGCTCACTGTTTTATCTCTTGTGTAGTTGAGATCAGATTCTGAAGGCATCTGGGCTTTTTTCTTCTAAAAGACAATCTAAGGTAAAAGTTGGAAATAAATTTAAAAAAAAATCTGAAATGGCCATATCTATCCAAAAAGGGATGTGGCATCTCAGTCCACATCTGGACTCTTTCTGTAATTCGGGTTATATTACTGCACAATAAATTTACTCATAATCTTGTCTTTGTAAACTACTGCCATGCCACAATTTATTGACTAACTTCTTCCACAGCAAATGTAGCTTGCTCTTGCAGTCTCAGTCTGTGTCAATCTGTCTTCAAAGTATTTGATTAAATTACAGTGTCTCTCAATATAGCAGAATAGTGGGTAGGGGTTAGCTTCATGAATCACTTTCTCTCTTGCCAGTCAGTATTTCTTCCACAGAAGCTGCAGTATGATCACTTCTCTGGGAGATAGTTCCCTTTCTTTTGTCTTGTTTGCTTCTCAGCATCAGCCTTTGTCTCAGTTTGTCAGCATCTGTGTCGGTTAGGATTATTCAGTTGTCTGCTGTTTTGCTTGTTCTCATCATGAGCAGGCTTTGCACTCCCCCAGAAGACTCCACCTGCACAGTCCCTGGGCGTTAGAGAGGGAATACACTCATTTCTACCTGCAGCTGTAGGGGCCTTCAGAAGCGCAGAAACGAGCTTGCTCTGAGAAAGATGCCTGCAGCATTCTGGTAACATTACAATTTCCCACTTTAAACATTGTCACTCTGTGTCTTCATTTCATTTCTTAATTGGGGACACATCTATTCATGAGAGCTTATGGTGTAAAGTCAGTTCAAGTTACAAAAGTGCCATGCACGCGCCCCAAGCAAGAAACAATAGTTACCACGTTCTGTAGCTTGAGAATGAAAGGGACTTTTTTTTAATGATAAGTGGAAATGATTCACTTTACATAATGTTTCCTCCTCACAGGTAAAATATCTTCCCCTGAGTAGTCTGCTAAAGAGTAAAAATATTAACATTAGTATTTCACAGTTCCCCCATTCCCTTCAGTAGTCAACCAGAAGATCATCTCTAAAGGTTTCCTTTATGAAAGAATGTTAGGTAGGGCTTTTAAAATCCCCCAGCATAGTAGCTTACAACAGTGCTACGTTATATAGCAGTTTCCTCACAGAATAATTCTAATTCTGCATGTTAAAAATAGGGTCTACAGCCAGGCTTTGTCAAAAATGAGACAGCTAAATCTGTATTTAGGTGTCTAAATAGGAAACCTACTTTAGGGTTGTGAACCACCAACAGGAGATGCGGGTATTCAGCATCACTGAAAAGTTAGGCCACCTGTGGGGGCATGTAAAAATGATCATACACACCGACTTTTGGTAATATTAGCACTGGGCTCTGTTTCATGCTTTGTTATTAGCACCAATTAAATATAAACAAAACTTAGGAAAGATGATGCCATTTCCTTCATAACATTATTTAGTGTGGTTTCTTTCTTGTACCAGAATGCTTAAAAAAAAAACCCCAAACCCCCCCACATTTTTATATCGAATTTCCCTGAACTCTGTGGAATATTTCCTTCTCTTCTTTGTCTAAAGGACAAAAAATGCTTATTACATACCCCAAGTCAATACAATCTGTGCAAAGTCATGCAGATTCTCTTGAAATGCTGCCATATTAAGCATATTAAATATTATTATAAAAGCTAAATATCCCAATATATTAATAATTAAACTTGCTTATCCACAATGAATATGTATCTTAATTTGGAATACACTAAGCAACATCCGAGACCTGATTTAGTGGGCATGAATTTGGGGAGTGGACTTCAGTTGCTTATACGTGTCAAGACAAAAGCTGGTTTCCCTTCAGAAGGGTCCCTGTGACCATGTGTACCTCGAAGCTGCTACAGCTCTCAAAGCAAAACTCTCCCAAAGCATGGGGTCATTTCAGAGACGCTGGCTGATACTGCAGCATCGCAGCCAGAAACCCAGTTCCCAAGTGAATTCATTCAGTGTCACAGGAGTCTAGCTTGCCTTTGTGGAATGGTGATGACATTTCTAATACATATACCTTGCGTTTGAGTTCTGTTGCTGTGTTTTTAAAAAACATACAAAAACTTAACCTGCTTTAGGAATGTAGTTTATTCTCCATCAGTGATGTGTCAAACAATATGTTCTAAAAATTTTAAGGGACAAGTAATTGGGTGTTCATAAGGCGTTAGAAATGAAGAGTTCTGTCTAATTGAGAGTATATATATGTGAATCATATTTGCAGGTCTGGAGCCAGAGACACCTTTTGTGTGAGTGAAACAAGCAAACCCCCCAAAAACTCTAACCTTTGCCCTCTCTGGAAAAGCACCTTTTTACTTACAGAAAATCAATTAAAAGCTACAGCCCAGGAAAAAACATGAACTGTTGGTATCAGGGATATCTCTGGCTGAAGCTCTCCCCATGCCAGAAAGCAATGGTGGTCCTTTTCTGTGAAAGAGCTGTGGGCACAATAGTTCTTGAGCCTCATTCACTGAAAAGAGAGGTGCGTAGTAGGTCCTGTGTGACAGGGGTAAACCACTTTCATTAAGGAGTCCATAAGCTTTAATTTTCTCCACTGCGAATAATTTATAATATTTCTTTAAGTGTTTGATACTTGAGATAGTATAAATGTGAATAGTCAAGAATTTGGGGGATAGACAGATTGGAAAGAACCATCAAGAAAACACCATATATATATATATATA
>NW_020799095.1:90385676-90387760 GCF_003259725.1 Athene cunicularia
TATATATATATATATATATATATATATATATATATATATACACACACACACACACACACACACACACTCCCCCATGTGTATTATAAAGAGGCTTGGGGGAAGGGCTGGGGCATCTGTTACCTCTGATGTTTTTACATTAGCAGCACTACAGCCCTGCTTGTCCTAAAGCAACTTTGGGGAGGAGGAAAAAAAAAAAAAGCAAATAAGTTATTTAAACCATTATTTTCTAAGTTTGGTTGGGGTTGGGTTTTTATTTGAAATTTTAGCACTGTCTGTTAGAAGTCCTATTTATGACATTTGTTCATATGAAATGTCTTGCCCCAGTTCCTTGCAGAGTTTCTTCTAAAGATCATGATTAATAGTTCAGTCCTCATTATTGCAAATGTTATTTTTAAATAGTTATTCTGAGAACAAGAATTCCATTAATCAAAATAATAGATAATGAACAAATAAATGGCAACCTAATTTGTCTCGTTCATACATATGGAGATTATAATGCAAACAATCAAGGAATCATGGAGGCTGCTTACCAGCATCTGAGTAATATGCATGTACTGTGTGTCCATTAGTTTATGAGCATTATAGACAGGATTAGCATCTGTAGTTCTTGTCCGAACAGTTGTTCCTTGCCAGCAAACTGGAGCGGTATCTGTGCGCCAAACCGATCATTGCAGTTATCTCAATGTCATGTGATAATCTGTTTCCAGTATATTGACATGCACAAAACTGTTTTTTTCCTGTTAACTGGTGAAAAGCCATAGAGGTTGGTGTGAAAGCAGCTTTTGGCATGGAAGCTATAGGTTTCACGTAAAAAAATATCTGCTGTTCTTCCCTTTTAAAATGCTGGAAGTGAAGAAAGCCTACTTATTTTAAAATGGTAAATGTTTCACTTCAGGAAGAAGTCAATCCAGCTATGTATCTATCAGCTGATTCAAAAATCTGACTGCCCCCTTGGGCTGGTGTGAGTACAAGGGGATGAACCACTGGGTGGGTTTTGACATGATTGAAGCTCAGGTGCTGTTTTCCATGAAACGGGGGGCATGGCCATGCATCAGAGGGGTCCACCCACCCCAGGCCCCTCTGGGCCTCCCTGCCAGGTGGGAGGAGGATGGATTAGCCTTTTCATGGGTCCCCACTGCTTCCTGGTTCATGGGCAGGTGGTGCCCAGACCTGCAGAGCATGCCTCTGCCACTCAACACCCCACAGGCTGTCTGTCCAAAAAAAAAAAAGAGTCCCTAATTACACCCCTTTTTTCAGTTCTTACCCAGGAAAACTGGGGCAAGGCACCTGCTCTTCCCTCCCCTCTCTCCTTCCCTCCTCCCTGGCTCAGTGAAACCCTGCTGTGCTCCCCCGTGTACATAGAGCTGGTTCGATACGAGACGTTTTAATGATGAATGCCTCCTCCTGGAATTGTGGCTCTGTCTCTCAGGCATGATGCAGCCGCGCAAAAATGTAAAGCATCTTTCTTGGTTTACTGCAGGAAATTCAGCATCCAACTAAGGAAGTTTTATCACATCTCTCATTCAGTTACTGTTTCCTACATTTCAAATATACTGCAGTCTGTACAGCAGCTTTTTTTTTCTTTAATTTTGTTGCAAATCTTTCCGACTTAAACCAAACTTTGACTGGTAAATGTCATGAATCTCAGGCCAGGTTTAATTAGGAATTTTCTAAATCTATTAACAAAAGAGATGCACTTAATACATTATGTCAACCAGAGCTGGGCTTTCTTCAGCTATTTTGAGGGCTGCCATAGGCACAGCTTGAAACTTGCTTGGATTTTACATGGGTGCCGTATTTTATGTTGCATTAATTTAAAATGGTCTGTTTCACTTCATCAAGACTTTAGCTTAAGGATAATGCATTTATGTAAGATTAATCTTGCCATGTTGTTTTAGGATCAGGATTGTAAACTGCATTGTTCCGACAGTGATGTTCTAAATGTCATTTTAAAGCTTTTCTTGGGAGCTGCAGGCTCCCACTTATTCATGATGTTATCTTTAATTTCACTTGATTTTAGAATATCCCTGCTATTTTTTCAACATGGTAATTATTCATTAAAATTGGCTAATAAACTAAAAGGA
>NW_020799095.1:90387810-90390382 GCF_003259725.1 Athene cunicularia
GGGGGGGGGCGGCTGCCTTACCATTTGACAGACCTGCAGAAGAATTCGTTTTTTCTTCTTTTAGCTGCCTCTGTGACCTCAAACTTCAGCCTTTAAAAATGCTGATTTAGTTATGAATCCCTTTTGGCTAACACAAAACTCTGCCTTTTGGAGGTGTCTTCCTTTCCTTGTTCTCAGCCTTTTCTGAATTGCTCCATCAGATGCTATTACTTGCCCTTCTAGTATGTCAGGGACTTTATATGGGCCTGACACACTCTGCTCTTGCTGGAGATGCTTGAAAAGCCCCCCAAAACTTCTGATGGGGTGGGCAAAAGTGAATGTACATGATGCTAATAAAGGGTAACAAAGGCCAGCAGGGCTTGCTGGAGGGTTGCGCGTGGGAGCAGAGGCGAGAATGAGCTTTCCCCTGTGTCGTCCTTCTTGCAGGGGAGAGACCACGGCAGTGCGGAGGTCGCCCACACGCTGCCTCTCCGGAAGGGAACCTAGAGCCCCGGCGGAGGAGCCCCCATGCCCGTGGCCTCGGCCCCGACCCCGACGGGCAGCGCCAACAGCCCCCCGTGCAGCCGCCCCGTGCCCTGGCGGCTGCAGAGCAGCCTCCCTGCCAGCCATCACCTCGCTTGGAGCTGCTGCGCAAGACTGAAACCAGTGCTCTGCGAGGAGGGGGGTGCCTCTGCGCTGTTAATCATTTTAAAATAAATGAAGATGCTACACAAGATATATATAAATTGACGTACTAATCAGTCCCATGGTTCCTTATTTCCTTTATAATAAACAGTGGAGTTGGCAAGCACTGGCAGCACAAGGCATCTATATTAATCAAGAGAAGTTTGAGACACTGGAAAAATTAAACTTTATGTGATTTGGACAGCATGAAGAAGTTAAGCACTGTAACAAAAACCTCCCTGATGCTCACAATGACTATTTGATACATTTGAAAAACAGCAGTGGATTCGACGGCTGGAGAAGTATTAATTAATGAAACTGCCACTGCCTGTCATGCTGAAAAGCAAATTAAAAAAAACCCAAAACAAAATAACAAAACACAGAGAGGAAGAATGGAGGGTGCAGGGAAAAGGTGGCATTCGGTGCTGAGAAAGCAATGCTTGATGAAGGATTAAAGGGACTAAAGAGAAAGACCGTCATTCTGCAATGGTTTGTTTCATTACAGTTTGGGGACCACTTGCATTTCTAGTGCTCTTGCTCTTGACTGCGCACCATTAATAGTATGTGAATATGGAAATTGAAACACTTCCAGAGAAAAGCTTCTATTCTGCTTTGGAAAAGAAAAGCTCGTCGAACACTAAGAAAAAAGAACAGGCTTCTGGTTTTACTCTCAGGACCTTTTTTTGTAACAGGGCTAATTTCTTTGACCTGATCACAAAGGAAGTCTTCACATTTAAAAAAAAATATATATATAAAAAAATGCTCAGCTGTCTAACGCCACTGATCTGTATGTTCAGAAGAGAAAAGGTGTCACTGAACAAGTTCAGGCAGCCCTGGGCCTGTAAGGTACTCTATGCCTGCATTTGGTTCAGCAGGCCAGCTACAGCTCCACTTTGGGTCTGGTGACGTTTTGGAAAGACGAGGAACTTCTTTTGTGGTGGCAGGTTAATATTCATATAAATGTGTCATGTCTTGTACTTGGTGATCACTGGTGGTGTTAGGAAAAAAAAAAAAAAAAGCTTTATATACCTCTTCTACAGTAACTCTTTAACTGCAAGTTTTCAAGGCGGGGTTGTGGCACATAACAGGTTGTTAAACCATGCAGTGTAAGCAATTAAAAATGTATTCCACAGATATAAATATTTTCTTTTCTTATTGCTGTGACACTATGTGTGATGGTAATATTTCTGAGAGTTTCAGATTTTGCACATATAATTTTATGCATTATCAAAAGTTACTGCTGCCTTGAAAGAAAATGTTCTGTGAAAATTTTTGCAAAAGCTTTACTAGGTTGTTTTTTTTTTAATTGTAACATTTTGTAAAGGCAGGAAATGGATTAAAAAGAAAACCTAGCATGCTAAATATATTTTTCAAAAAAAGCAATAATTTTACATGTACAGAAATGATGCTAACCTTTAATACAGGTGAGAGCAACAGTTTACTTCATTACAATAATGGAATAGTGCTGTTTTTATAGAAATGGGCTTCTGACACAAAGATTTGTTTAAAAAAAAAAACAGCAGAAAAAAACCTTAAAGTGTGAACTTTCTGTTCTAACAGTTTTGGTGGGCGGGGGGTTGCTTTTTAAAAAAAAAATCTAGTCAGTAATTGGTTCTGGATACTACTTGTTTTAAATTACTTGACAGTTTTTGTTACTTCGCAACACTTGCAACAATGCAAATTAACTTTCTTACATATTTTTTTTAAAAAACTAGTTTTTCCTTATGCTATTGCACCAGATGTATATCAGAATCCTCTGTAAGTCTCGGTGTAGTTAGGAATGTCTGTGCAAATACTTATAAGTGACTGTAATTAACTGTTCTGTGAAGTTATTTTGAGGGAGGTCGCATAGACACATTCCACTGTACACCAAAAAAAAAAAAAAAAAAAAAAAAAAAAAAAAAAAAAA
>NW_020799095.1:90390432-90428876 GCF_003259725.1 Athene cunicularia
TTTTTTTTTTTTTTTTTTTTTTTTTTTTTTTTTTTTTTTTTTTTTTTTTTTTTTTTTTTTTTTTTCTGGAGCTTTTCTTCCAGAATCTCTGACAGAGAAGCTAGTGCTGTCACTGCCATTACCAGGGTACTAATCAGCAAAGTTTACAATCATAATTTAGCTCCACGAAGAACAACAGTAGGGGAAATCAGTTTAAATAATTATATGCTGTGTATAGCACAGAAATGAGATTTTCACTTAATTAAACAAGAAGTAAGAGTGGGTGGGGGGAAAGCCAACCTTAAAGACCATCTGTTTTCAGAAGCGAATCCCACAATTTCTTTTTTCTTCGTTATCATTGTATTGTATTGATTTGTTATTTTAGTTAGGCCATAGTATTTAAAATGAGTTGTGTTCCTTATTTATTTAGTCAGCGGGCTTTGATCAGCTCCTTTAAGCAACATGATAACTTTTTTTTGGCATGACACGCTCCTGTAAAGCCCTTTTATAACTGTTACAGGGACTTTCTACTACCTCTACCAATCTACTGTTTCTTCTTCTTAACAGGTTTTTATGGTGTTGCAAGTCTAATGTAACTTAGACAATAAAGGGTTTGATTATCTACACTGCAGATTCTTAGTGTATCTGCCATCTCTCTCTCTGTCTCTCTCTCTCTCCCCCCCTCTCCCTCTCTCCTCCTCTCTGGTTTTTGTGTGGTTTATTATACCTGAGGTGTAGAAGATCTTTTTTAATTGTAGCTAAAGTGAAAGAAACACCTTCCTTGCCAGAGTGTTTTTGTATCCTGAATGTTGTGCACTGTCCAAAAGTTGAACTTGGAGAAACTTTTTCCATGGAACTAATCAGCTGCTACATTGCCATCATGCTGTTATCATTTGTGAAATTACTTCTGTCAGAAATGCCATGAACAAATCAGTAATACTGCAAAAAGGAAAGCAAATTAGAATGCCAAAATAGTTTTCAGTTTTGTATTTCAAAACCACTTTAAGTCCTTGGTGAAAAGCCTGAGTGTAAATTGCTGTCCCCATCCTATGGAAGACTCTGCTTATATGAAAACAACTAGTTAAAAAAATTATCCTTTGGAAAATAGCATTTTCTCGTTTGTGCACAGAAGTGTTCTGCTGTTAACTGACTATGAGTTAAAAATCTGTCACTGGAGGGACTTCCAGGCATTGACACCATGTACATTTCATGGTAATCCCTGTAAATGTGTGGCCACCTTCTACTGCTTTGGGGTGCTGCATGTTGTGGAGCACATGCCTATGTTTGTCACGCTCGATGTGTGTCAGAGCGTGTGTGACATTTCGAGCTGTTTTACAAAATTGCATCATTCTGGTGGGGATGCATTCCCCATTTGCTTGCTTTCATGCTCACAGGGTTCATGACCAGGCCTATGTTTGGTTTTGTTGTTCTTCCTTGCTGTATTCCATGCTGGGCTACTTAAGGCATATCTCAGCAGCTCCAACGGAGTGCTAGAATCACTGACTCATTGGGGGATTTCTCCTTGAAAAACCAGTGTGTCGCTAGAAGACCTGGAACAAAGCAAGAGGTAACTTCTTTATTAGGTTCTTGGTACATAAAATGCATTGTGTTAAAAGTTGGGAAGGTGCACTTTATGTCAAGTCAAATTTCCCAGTCCCTGTGCAAGCCAGTATTTTTAAGCCAGCAGTTCTGTGCAAAGCACTGAATGGCAGAGTCCTCTTCTGCCATGCTCTCTCCTTTCTCTTTTGTTGTGTTTGACAGCCCCATACTTCAGGGCAATCCAGTATTCAGAGGCAAAGCTCACGTGGATTCACAGGGAACTTGTAGGTGAGGAGTGCCTTCTTGATTCCAATATTTAGAGAGTAATTCAAATGAAATGGAATATATCAGTATATATAAAAATTCATTCCACTTTAGTTTTTCATTATAAATTACAAAACTATTGTTTCTGGAGCAGCTGGGGGTGTAAAAAAGTTGGCAGATTAGTGAAAGCATAGACATATTCCCCTATTAACTGCTTTCTGTGGGGCTGAACGTATTGCTGGCACTCTTGAGAGGGACTATAACCATGTGTTGACATCCTTAGCTGTCTCAAGGTAGACAGTAGCAGTGGCAAATCTCATTATGCCTATATTTTTTTCCTTCAGGTTCATTAGTGCTGCTTCTGGGAGAAAGAAAAAAAAAAACAAACAACAAAACCTAAACCCCAGAAAAAACTGTTTTCTTCAAGGCTGGTGGACAAAGGACAAACCATAGATGAAAAAAAAAAAAAAGATCCATGTGTTGGGTATAAGCAAGTATTTCCAAACTGATTGCCAGTTACTGTTCCAAGTGAGGGACACTTTCGCTATTGAGAGCGAAAAGGGTGTTCTGTTGGGAGTAGGAAGTAGGCACAGAACGGGGGATCAGTTTGTTGTGGCTTGGGTAAAGGGATCAAGATCATTAATGTGACTCAGCTCTGTGGGTTTGAATACTGAAGGGGATGTTGCCCATAGGGCCATAAGAAAAAGAGGTAGAGAACGCATGTGAAAGATCAATAAGGGGCTGAGTTTTGACTCTCTGAAATTCAAGTAAGTAGACAGAAGGCAATGTCTGAGAAAGGCCAAAGCTGAAGACAGGGCTAAGGAGAAGGCAGGAGTGGAGCAAGAGTTTTCAAGGAGAATCACCAAAGAGTGGAAATGTTGCCAAAAAGGACAGAGTCGAAAGATCAAAAGGATGTGGAGATAGAGCAGAAACTCTGGAACCTAACCAGAAGAGGTTTGTGCCCATTGCAAAGGGCTTCCATTTGTATGAGAGGGAGGAGGGAAATGCAGGTAGCTGTTGGGAGATGGATTAAAAACTTGAGAAAATAAGCACATTAACTTAACTGCAGTGAATCATCTCATTCTGCAAAAATGTTTTATTGTGGTATGAGCCTGAATGATGTTCTGACAGAAAATAGGGGAAGGCATTTTTGGATCTTTACTGTCTCAACTGATGGGTGAACCAGAATTAGGACTATAATTATGAGTGGCTGAGGCTGGACTGAAGGGTCTCATCAATACCCAAGGGGTTTTGAAAAGCATGTTGCTCTTTTTAAGAAACAAGCAGACTCTGATTAGCCCTAAGCAGGAGGGAAAAAAAAAAAAACCAAAACAAAAAACCAAGGCAGGCAAGAAGGCAGTGTTTTAAGCAGATGAACTGGAGCAATCCTTCGAGGGTGCTAGAGGGTATATTCAGATAGCATTCTCTAATATAGAATATTTTAAGATGCCTTGTGGTATGTTGGATAAGAGAGCTGGGGATGCTCAAAGCTGTTAAGAAAAAGTGGTCGATAGTAATATGGCTTCAGACACTTGGTGTTCTCCTTTGTTAAATCCTTTGTATCTCAAATTTTAAGTTATGGCTCATACAAGATTGGTACAGATGGCTTGATTTGTTTGTTCCTGTGTCAGTGTTACCTACAAAGGTGAGTTACTTGTCAAGAGTTTAGAAAATGTAAAGTACCCATGTTCCCTTTCTGCAAGTGAAAATCTCTTGTGTGTCATAATTTCATCATGATCAACCCAATTACCACAGGAATCTTAGAAGATTTTTTTTAAGCAGAGAAAAATGTTTTATTTATCTTCTAAATATTCTTTGTTCTGGTATGACATAAAATAAAAGGGACACTGGCCCTCCAGTTCATCTTACTCCCAGAATTCAACATACTTTTCTGGGACAGGATAGTGTTGTGCCTTGTCTGGGACAATTAATGAGCCACTAGTGGTTTCTGAGACCTACAGCTTGCCACAGAGTGCTGGAGTGGTGCTCCAATAAACACACTTCTGCTAGGGATCTCCTTTGGCTAAGGCACGTCATGAACCAAACCGTTTCTTGCTTTTACCAGAAGTTTTCACAAGAGTCATACTGATACTGTGTGGACACTGGGTCTGTTCTTCCAGATGGGAGACAGTGGTGGGAGGTCACTGTGGTCAGCTCACCCACAGAGGACTTAAATGGTAACCAGTTTGCTGGCCACTGCTTTCCCAACCTTTTCTTCTTCATGTGTTCATCTCCTTCCTCAGCACAGATGCAGGTGATTGTTTGCACTATGGAGGAAGTGACATCTCCAGAGCAGTGGTGAGAACAGGCAGCTAAAAAGTGTTTCTCTCAGCAAGAAGTCCACTCCAGGGGCTTGACAAGAGTTCTATCACCTCTGCTAGAGTTTCTTCCCTGACTGTCCTGTCAAATGGCAAATGCTTCTAATAATGAGCAAAAGCCTGCCGTGAACATGGGAATAATGATTGTTTTTTCACAAGTTTGGGTTGCTTTTTTTTTTTTTTAAATATTGACAAGAGCAGAGAGCATCTCTGGACTTCACTGTTAGAGAGACAGTATGGAGGAAGCTTAGTGCAGGATGCAATATTAAACGCATTTTGTATCTGTAGGAATGGCAGTCTACAGGCATGCTCTAGGGTCTCTCTGCAGTGGCGGATTTGTGGAAATTTTCTAACTAGAAGGTGAAATGATGTGGTAATTTGCTCAGGTGATCAGTCTCTGGTTGCTCACTGTCCCTGCTTTGAGAGGGCAAGGCTGCCTGCTACTGCTGGCCCTGGACTGGTGCTGGGGTGCTGAGGGGGGACATGCACTTGCTGCTTCCCCAGCAGTGACATGCATGCATGGCTCTTCCTTGGGCTCCCTTCCCCGGTGCACTTGCTTCCGCAGCTCAGAGCCAGCAAGCTGGGGGAGACCCTGTTTGCTCACATCCCATCATCTACCAGGACAGAGCCATGAAGGGAATCAGGACTGGTCTGAGACCTGCCATCAAGGAGGATGTCCCTCCTTCAGCATAGCTGTATTTTTGGTTTTGCACCAACCATACAATGGGAACAGCCCGGGAGCCAGCGGCCCCAAACTTTTTTAGCTGGGGAGATGTTTCAGCTCTCCCTGGAGGACCCTGCACATAAGTGACTGAGACTCTGGGTGGTGACTTCTGGAGAGGCTCACTGCAACTCTGTGTTCACCCTTTGCAAGTAAGGGCTCCCTAGCATTTGACTAGGAGTCATCTATGGGCAGAAGTGACCTGCAAGAAGCCCGTGTGAACTTCCTGAGCTAGGTTGAATGCAGCACAAGGGTTCAATCCAAGAAGACCCAAGCAAAACTCCAGTGAATTCATTTGTTATTGCTGAAGATAATCTGATGGGTGATATTACAGATCTGGTTCTTTGCTCAGTGCTGTTTGACAGACCAATTTGCCAGTTACAGTGTTGAGGGTAGGGGGAAGGACAGTTAGTGAGCAAATCAAAAATGACATAGGCTTTTTACTTGCTGCTGGAGAGGCTGATGATTTACTTTGCAGCACACTGTTTATGGGCTACTCCATTTCCTACACTGCCCCTGGAAGTTTTAGTGCTTTCAGGGTTAGAAACATGAAGGAATTCCCTGAAAAGTTACTTAAGTTGTTTTTATGTTGTCTTCACTGACAGCACACAATGTGGGAAATGACATGACAAGGTGAAGCAAGTTAGAAGGGGAATAGTCTAAGCATCAGCAGTGTTGCTGTCGTAAACTGCTACTTTTTCCGAGCATGATATTAAATTATTTGGTAACCAAGTTCATTCTCCTTTGTGTTGGTGCTGTTAAATAAACAGTGACTTTAAAATGAGGCACAGCAGGAGGCACCATTAAACTCTCCTGAATTTTGCTTCTCAAGTTGTATCTTCTGAGTATTTTGCAGAAAATGAGTCTTTGAGAGTTTTTAGAAAAAGAAAAACAAGCTCCTAAGTTTAGAGGAAGTATTTTGACTGTAGCCAGAATTACAGTCTTTGAGGAATTTGAACTTGCAAGAAACAGGTGAGTGCTGAGGTGGTAAGAAGCATCAAGGCTGTAAACCTAGCTAGATGTTGACTTGGCCATGTTATTACTGAGACTGGTTTGGTAAATGTGACCACAGGGAGTACAGGTGCCTTGTAGGGCCTCCTGATCATTTTTCTTGCTACTCTCAGCAGAATAATTTTCTTTGTAAGATTACAGTTTCCTTTATTATATGAAGGGTCTTTTAGGTAGGTGTCTGTCTTTACTGGGCAGAGTATGGTAAGAGACATTTCCTGATGTGAAAGTCACATGTGGATTGTGATGCAGAAGTGACTCTGAGCTGGGCTTGAGGGTGAATTCATCCTCTGCCCACCTTACTTACCTGCTTGAATGCCTTTAAGCTGCCTGTGAGGCAAACTAGTTGCTGCTTTAAGAAGCGAGGTGCAGTGTACAGGGGGGACACAGAGTGCTCTAATGGCATTACCTGCCATGGAGATGGGCCCTGACAGTCTCAGTTTCAGTCAGTCTGCTCTGAATGTCTGCTCTTACTGCAACCAAGATATGAAACAAATAATGCTGGGTGGTGGACATTGCTTGCCACAAGGGCAGGTGGGATGTGTAGGCAGTCTGGCTTCAGGTTGAGCCCAGGCTGACTTTCACATCTCGGGTAAATGTCTAGGTGTGTAGGAAGGCTATGGAGGAGCTTCATCCACACAGCTCCTTGTTTGTAGTGTGATGTGCTGAGCCACAGACAGCAGGGAGTGCGCAAAGGACGTGGTGGCAATGTCTCCACTGGGCCAGTGCAAAGGAAGAGTAGCTGCTCACTGCCCTAGAGCCATTGTTAAATAAAGCTGTTGTGCCCTTTTTATGCTTCCAAAAGATGCTCTAACAGGAGGAGCTGAGGGTCTGCAGAGGCACAGCTTGACAGTCTTAACCTGCCCAGGTAATGATGTTGAAAGTTTGATACTTTGCTCTTTCTATAGAGCCTTAATTGTTGTTTTTAATTATTCTGTCTATCCATGAGTCCATGTCACTTTTGTACCATTGTAAGGATGCAGGCTGTTTCTGAGACCTAGAGCCTCTGGAATTCTTCCCATCCTTCTCGAACATGCAAAACCAGCAAAATCTCTTCTCCTCACCTTGCATGTATTTGAAGCAACTGCATTAACATCAGTGGGATTTTTGCATCATTGCATGGCTGACTGAGAATAAATTTGCCCTCCAGTCAATGATGCATGGAAATTCGATATATGTCTATTTGCATAGCTACTCTGTGAAGGGAAGGGGTTAGAAAAGGGATTGCAGGATGATTGCAAAACAGTCCTGCTCCCTACATACATCTGGGGAAACTGCGACACCAGTCCTAAAGCCAAGCTCTAGTTAAATCAAGAGATTAGTGTGAAGCTGATGTCATATATTAGCTCATGATGTTTTAACTGGAGTTTCTTCTTTTGGCAAGAAACCTATCTCTTTTTTTTTTTTTTTTTTAAAAAAAAAAAACAACAAAAACCAACCAAAACCCAAACAATAAAAACCTTGCAATAAAGTAGTCTCAGAAGATGGAGGTAAACAGGTGTAGCTGTCCCAGTGAATCAACTGTGAAGAAGCAATGAAAATGATACTTAATATTCTTTAAAAGATTTGGCTTTAGTATGGAAATGATACCAGTTGAAGTGAAAGCAATACTATCTACGTGGGAAAGTGGCATTGAAATATTCTTTTTTTCTGCTGCCTTTTGTCAATAAGAGAAGCTTGAATTATGCATTAGCAAGCTATAGAGTTATGGAAGATAATACAGCAAGGTTATGAACCCAGAACAAAAGAAGGGGAAACTAGGTTCAACTCGGTAATATATCACTTGGAACATATATAAATGGTTATAATGCTTTGCACACTATAAAGACGGTAGTCACATATTTAAATGAGAAGAGAGCCATTGCTTCAAGATTTTATTCAAATATTAATTTGGCTATTGTAATTAGTTCTTCTTGGGAAGCCTTGCAGTGTTCAGTATGTTTAGAATTTTGTGGAATATTCTAGAAAATGTCTCTTAAGTAGATGTACTTGAGATGTAGGATTTTACAGAGATACAAATTTGTATTCACATAAATGAAATTTTGAATCACTGGCTGTGAACAGTCATCTCTTGAAATGAGAGCGATCTTTGGACAGAGATGGCCAAAGCAATACTAATTCTAAACACCAAATATTTGTAGGAGAAACCATAAGCGAAGAATTATTCACAGCATGGTTTTTTTTACATCATTAACTTTTTTATAATGTACTTTGCTTCCTAAATTGACAAAGAGAAGGGGAAGCAAAATCTGTCAGCTAATCGATTTGCTGTCTGCTGACAGTTACAAAACAGCACACTTCTGCAAAGCCTTTCTTTCCCCTGGATGATGTCCAGCTACTGTTACCCACTGGGTGCTGGTGCTTCTCCTGACCTTGGTGTCCGCCCCATCCCAGGAACCCTCGTCTACCCCAGCCTGTGCAGGGTACTTGCCTGCAGCAGCAGGGGAAACAGAGAAGCTCACACTTAAGCCTGATCTCAGCAGCCCCAGGTTTATTCGTTATGTTGCTTTGTATATATACATGAGGCACACCGTTCCCAGGTCAGTTTTGTTTGTAGCTGGAGTGCTTGTTCCAGTTCCCGAAGATGGACTGGCATGGGTGGGGGATGTACGGGAGGACAGAATGCTGCCATTGAAACATCATGTGTCCTGGTGCTTCTCTGGGCCTGGTGGTATGGGGTGACTGAGAGTTTCTGTGACATCGGCTGTGAAGCCCTTAGCCACCCCACCATGAGTGTAGCTTGGGCTTGGTCAGATGTTAGAGCTGTGTCCACTCAAGTCCTTCTTCTTACCCACATGAAGTGGATTCACTTTGTAGTTGATGTGGAGCAGGGAGGTGGCCATAAGTCTGTTGAGATACAGCCGTTCTCTTTCTTGCTTGGCTTTGAAGGCATTTGGAGCTTGGCTCCTTCAGTCCTCTATGCTGGGTTATATGGCCACTACCAGTCCTCACAGCACCCATGGCCCGCAGGTGCAGGCACGGCCACCTCCTGCTCCCAGAAGTGCTCTACTGCTGAGGTCATCTGCCTTCCCCCTGCAGTGTAGACAAAAATGATTGTCTGGGTTTTATTGCTATTGCTAAAAATGTAGCTATAATTTTAATTTTTTTTTTTTTTCTTAATAGGATTTTGGGCAGAGAGAGAATAGAGAAAATTTAACCACAACAGATTTTGCTTGTTGGGGGGTTTTGGTTTGTGTTTTTTTTTTTTAAAGGAGAATTATGGACTTTGAAAACAAGGTTTTCCGATAGCTGAAGCTGTTTACTAAATCAGTGAGAGACATCTGATGTGCACTCACAGTTCCTTGAGCTGTATCATTAAACAAGTGTAAGTTAACCAACCTTCAGTCCACTGTTATTTGCTTTTAATCACAGCTGAGCTGCTTAAGAAAACTCTTGGGAAAAGCAAACCATTTCTTGAAGAGAGGACTAGGGAGTCCAAGGTAAGCATTTACCAGTTGCCAAGAATCTTTAGATCCATTTAGTGTCTCATTATTTGGTGAATAAACCACCTGGCATTGCTTAGAAAAACATCAGTATAATTCCTTTCCAAGACAGACCTAATTGTATAGCAGTGTGTGGCCATTATTTTCTTCCACACCCAATCTGAGACCAGGAGCACATGCCATATAGTTTCATTCTCTTTTCATTTCAAAAACAATGTCCTTAAAAAATGAATAATTGTGTGGAAATGGTACTATGTTTGGCAACTCATGCTAACTGCCTCTCTTAAGAAAGGTGCCAGCTGAACCCTTACAAAAGAAGTAAAAATACACACACTTGCCCCAGCATTATTGTGCTCTGCAATGGATGGTTATGATGAGGAAAACAGAGGAGACTTTGGTTTTGTCCTTTGTGAGGTTATTTTTTGGGCTCATAGGCGAGGGCTCCGTCGTCTTGAATTAATCAACAAGAAGCCTGTCGTTTTCTTCCTCCTCATTACACAGTTACAGACTCCCATGCACATAATCACAAAGATTGCTGCTCTTGGTTATAAGAGGTGAGGTAATTCCTGATGTTTGATCATTCTCACTACCTGTACATTTTGGAAACTGATTCTGAAGAGCATTCGATAGGAGCTGGTTAGGATGTTGCAGGGATATATGTACATTTCCTTAATTTTATTTAGTCAGAGGACTGCGGCATATTGCACTAGGCATGGAGGCTGTTTAAATTTGGGTTTCACTCCTAAGCATATGGTGCACTGCCAGTAATTAAGCCTGACAGTCATGGATGCTCAGATCACTTCGAGTAAGTGATTTCCACTTGGAAGAAACAACGTCTCAGGGCCACCTAGGGAAAGAGGTGAACGCATCCTTAGTCTTATTGTGTAGCCAGTACCAGTAAAGAGTGTCGCATGGCCGAGTTCTCAGGTGCTGATGTCCTGTGGGTGTGAAGGTCACAACTTCGTCCACTGTTTGCTTCTGCTTGTACCTTTCTCCTTGTTGCTGAGGTCTAGTTCCCACCAGTTTCTGGTTTCAGACAGGCTCTGGGAGAATTGGGAAATTGTGACCTGTCGAGGGTTGATGGCTTCTTCCTGACTGTTGCTAGCTGCTGTGGTATGACTATAAGTCATGAGAACATACAGCCTGTGCAACCTCAGGGTGCACTCTTTGGGCTAGTGTCCATCCATGAGAGGCTAGTGCTAATTTTCTTGCTACACATCCCAAATCATGTTACAGTTTTCATAAGATTTTTTTAGAATTTTCAAACTCAGTGAAAATTTAACTGTCAATTTAACAGGAGTAATGTTTGGTCCATAAAACATAGCACAGCTTAAAAAAAAAAAAAGTTCAGTGAGGATACAGAGATTTCTGGGTAGAAAGTCAGTCATAACTTGACTGGTTTCAGACCAGTTTTGGGGTCTTGTGTAGGCTGAGGAAAAAAGCTGCTGCTGCTTTCCATAAAAGTGGGAGCCTGTCCTTGCTCTTCACTTCAAGTGCTTATTATTTTTACCACATTCATATTTTTATATTTTGCTTTTGGAAGACACAGGGACAGAATGATACTCCCTTCCCCCTCATCTTGCTGTGATTATCTAGCATAAATCTCCCTTTATAATCTTATCACTGGGCAATTCGGTTATTTTAAATGTGAGCCTTCTTGCCCACTAATCAGTTCATCTTCAGGTTTTTAAAAGCACTATTTCATAATTCTGCACATTCCAATCGCTTCTGAGTGTCCAGCCCAGCTCTGCCTTCACTTATTCCCTTCTCCTTCCTTTCTGACAAGGCAGGCTCTTTCTCTCGCTCACAGTCTTCGCATTCCTTCCAAGTTGATGCACATAGTCATTTGTAATCAAGGCTGTAAATTGTATTTAAAGCTGTACTGCACTATCCATGGATATTTGAATCATAAATGAGAGCATTGTCCTGCCTGTACTCTCACTTATTCTTTCAGCCGAAATAGATCCTTTCATTTGTGCTCAATTAGCTTTTCCACTCCTGCATTCAGACCCTGAAAGTTTCCACTCTTTTCTTCAGGTCTTGAATGCTGATGGTGTGGCCATGTTTGCCTCTACCCCATAATTTGTTCCGCTCTTTTGTGCCACAGATGTCACTGAATGTGGTTTGTTTGTTTTGACAAGTCCAAACACCATGACTATATTGTGCCATAATACAAAAATGTTCCCTTTAATTATTGCTGGGGTGCCACAGCTCTGGGGTGGACCTCTTAGGTGTTCGAGCTTTTATGTCTCCAGGTTGAAAGTAACCACAATTTTTCTAGAAGACTGTTTTGGGGTCGTTGTTTTATTTTTTTATTCTGATAGAGCAGGGAGCCAAGTCACAGCAATCATGTGTCAGGAAGAGTCATTTTTAGAACAGCACCCCACAGCGTGCAAGTACACAGAGTCCTCTTCATTTTGCTGCAGCGCCCTTGGGCTGAGGTGGGTAATCCAACCCAGTGCCACCCCCCTCCCCTTCCAGTGCCTGCTCTGCCCGCCTGGTCCAGGGCAGTAGAACCTTGGCAGTGCCACCGGCTGCTCCTCATTAGGCATTACGGCTCCCCTGGCACTTCAGCCTGATGCAAAATATGTGGCTCCTAATATTTATAAGGATTTGTCCTGCTGCTGGTGCAGCATTTTTATGTTTGCTGACATCTCTGAAGGTGGAATTAGAGAGAGTTTTCTTGCAAGCGTTTCCTTTTCCCTTCATGTTTCCACCTTCAGTTTTTGTTTCCTTTTTTTTGGTCTTTGTTTTCTGAGAAGAAACAAAGCAAAACTTTGAGAAAATTAGCCAGCTTCACTTCCTTGCTTTGTACTACAAAATATTCACATACTTTTTCATTGTGACCAGATAGGTTTTATTTCTCTTCTAATTCCATAAATGTGGGCTGATTTTTTTTAAAAAAATGATGTTAATTTCTGTTTTGAAAGTATTTTTAGGGGAATTCTCTTTCACTTTGAACAAAACTGGCATGTTTAAATAAATGTTTCTCTCCTGTACTGAGCCCTGGGAGAACATTGCAGGCAGGGTAATTGATGTTTATTTGAAACTAACATCTCAGAAATTATTCTGTGATTGTCTTCCCCTTGGAAGATGATCGTGACCTTTCTTTCCAGGACTGTCCATGGATGGGGCAAGAAATTGTTTGTATTCTGTTTTGGATGAGGTTTGTCTTTAGTATTTGTGAAGGTTTCTAGTAGGTTTAAACTGAATACGAAAGAGGAACTAATCTCTCATTTATGTCTCTTGCTATTAGAGAGACATCCCGGAATTTCCCTAAATTTTACTCTAAAGATTTCCTATTCTGGGATACTTTAGAATTAAAAATACAATAAACCCCCCATATCTCAGGCTAAAATGAAGAGTGTTTCACTTTTTGTGTAAGTGCACAAAAACCAGGGAGGGAGCGGGACAAAGACAGTAGAGGTGTTAGGATATTAATCTGGGTTATGAATCTGAAAGCAAGCCAGGAAAATACACCAGCCAGTAAGACCTTTGTTGACCTGCGTTCGGTGGGGAGGATTTAGGGAAAGAACTCTGTCCCTAAATCTCACCAGTAAGAGATGACAAATTTAAGCAATAAAGTATCATGCTTGAGGCTCTACATCAGGGGCACCAGAGCTTGTTGGAGAGAACTTTCTAGAGCAGTCAGCTCTAACATTAACCCCTTCATGATCATCAGATGTAGCTAGATTGTCTTTTCATATTTAGGGATATCCAAAGTATAAGCCTTTTTTTTTTTTTTTTCTTTCTTTCTTTCTTTTCCCCCTGTTAGAATGAACTTGAAAACTCCCACAGACCTCATTTATTTGACACTTTTCATTTGACAGCTCCGAAATGTTTAATTTTTGTGAATCCACAATCTTTATATCCCCAAAGAGACCTATATAACTAACAAAAACATGGCGTAGCTATTCAAAGCCTTTATGTATGTGTGTATAAAAATCAGTCAGCATTATTTTCTGTAGAGACCTTTCTCATTGTGGGACTCTACTCATCTATACAGAAACCCCAATTTGAAATCCTATCATTTCCTCCTGAAAGGAGGGTCAACATGTGCCTCTGCCGATACGAATTTTTCCACATAAACTGACCTTCTGCAGCATTTCTACTTAGTGAATTAAAATCATTGGAGAGAGCAAGCCGTGTATAAGTCTCAGTGGCCTCATTTTATTATATGCACTTTAAGGATAGACTGTTAAGGAGGAACATTGCTGGGATGACAGTGAATAGCGATTCAGGCAGACGAAGCACAATGGAATTTCTCAGTTTGTATCTTGATCTGCAAATTTCTATGGCTGCAAGTCCTGTGCTATCCTCCCTCTTTGTACATCTGCACCCTGCACACATATGATTACATCTCCAAAGTTAATGCCATGTATATCATATACTGCAGTCATAACATCTAATATTGCTGTGATTATATTATTTTTCTTTGGGTTTGGACATTGTCTGAGTTTCAGATTCCTGACAGCAGGGAATGATTCCCTCTGTCCACAAGGTCACCATCCTTCACTGCCATAGATATGTACCAGTGTCATAATCATTGGTGATGTCCTACCACACTCCAGTGAGGTAGCTCACTCTGAACATGGATTTGGATTTCTATGTGGTTTTTATTCTTTTGTATTTCAGGTTCTCCACTGTTTAAGGATGGGCTGAGAGGGAGGTAGATGGAGTTCAAGGAAAGAGAACACTGGAAGTAAAATGCGATGCAAATCAACAAGAATCATTATTATTAGCAGTGTGTCAGAAGTGCATTAAAAGGGCTTGGATATAAGGAACTCTAAGCATGGCTGGTGATAAGGATAGAGAGGATCTCTTTTTTGAGAAGTGATCAAACATGGGAGGAAAAACAGTGTGATCCATTCCTGGCTGCTCCTGTGCTGTTTGAAAGCATGCTCATGCCTATTCCCCTTCATAAATGTCCTTTGGGCATCTACCAATCTGGAATTGCCTGGAAGAAAAGCAGAAGTTGTCAGGATATAAAAATACCCCTACTTCGCATTTTCAAATGAAACTGCCAGTACGCTGTAAATGCTAGCTGTCCATTACCCTCATGCACAGAGGTGTGGTAGCATGTGTGGCACACTGTACTTCTCACTGATCAGAGACCTCCAAGAGGTCTTGAACGAGAGAGGAGACACTAAGGATGTATCTTCTTCTCCAAGAGACTCTTACCATTATTTTATCATAGTGTTTTGGTATTTAATATACAAGGATTTGACAAAGTACTACTGTATAATCTTCTAACAATACCCATTTTGTCCCATAAAATTATTATACCCAGTCTTAAAATGTTAAATATGTCACTATTAGGGTAGAGTATCATAAAATTCAGTTTATAATATTAAAATACAAAGATGACACGATGTTATCAATCACATTCCTTGGTAATATTCAACTTTCTTCATTTTTTTTTAAATTTTGCATTTTAGTATAACAAATTGAGATTAAAGCCGCAGCCTCTAGTTCAAGGTCTCTTGGCGGTGAATGGCAGTAAAGTTACAAGTAAAGTGATAAGAAAACAAATCACACTGAAATCTAATATTTAATAACATTTCAGACAGATTACAGAGATTTAAGACCCTGTGCTGTAATCAGCATTGAATCAGGGCAGATATGCTAGTAATTGCAGAGGGAAATGCTCTCATCTCCTTGAAATAAATGCAGATCATCAGTGGAAGACTGGAACAGCTAGTATAAAACTGAGATTTCTTTCTGGTAGGATTTTTAAAAATTTCCGTTGTGCTCCCAGAAGACAGAAATCTGTGCTATATTGTTTGCTTTTAACTGAGGAAATTGTATATTCCCCATTCCCTCCCATTTCCCATTGCTTCTCCAGTTGATGCTGGTATTATCTTTCACCTGGACTTTTACATTTCTTGAACAATAGGGAAAACTTCCCTAAAAATGAAGAAAGCCCCCCAAAAGGGCTTTAAATGCTCTGATGCATTTCTACTTATTTTCTACTTTATAAAAATATCTTTATCCTGTATTTATTTTATTTTTAGAATACTGGGATGTAACAAAATTGTATTTTTATTCAGCTCATAAAGGACTAAATCTCCTTTTGAAAATTTGCTCAACTGACAATGAGCTGATGGCCAAGTTGCACAATAATGCAAAAAAAAAAAAGTTACACTTGAGTTAGCGGGGCTTTCTTTACATGTAATGTACATATCAATTACTTAGTGATGCATTATACGGTATAATCTAATTCAGCATGTCAAACTTTTCAACCCAATTTATAAATTCAGCTGCATCAGCCTCTGCATCATTTACAACAAGTAATTTTTAGCTTCTGTAGAAATCAGCTCCTATGGAAAAAAATGGCTAGATTTATTGTATGTGTTATACTCTGGGACCTAGTTTGCTCAGTGAGCAAAATGAATGCAGTGAGTTTCACACAGTAGAACTAGATATTGTGTATTGTATTTTGTATGCTGAGCCTTTTTCCTTCTTTTCTCTCTCTCTCTTTCTTTCTCTTTTTTTTTTTTCCCCCTCCAATAGAGCTATCCAGTCTTGAATATGTCAGTGTGCCTTGAATGTGCAGTCACATTCTGAGGTATGTCTTTGAACTCTTCAATGGTGCTTTGCATTTCTTTGAGACCTTTTATGGGAAGGAAATAGAGAAATGTGGACTAAAATGCTGTGTGGTTGTCTCATTATTTCCCTTCCATTTAAAAAAAAAAAAAAAAAAAAAAGTCAGTTTTTGTTAGACAGGGACACCTCCGTTATATAGTATATTCAGCATCTACTGTGCATGGCTCCATACTGATACTTGCAGACAGCATGGGGTATGGCGTACCAATTTAGAAGGCCAAGACAATAGTTCTGTATCTGCTCTGAACAAAGAAATTATCATCCCCAGCTAGCAATTACTTTGACAAAAGGATAAATTGATTTTCAACACATATTCCTAGGTGTTTTTTAAATTTTATTTTTTAAAATAGCAAAAAAAAGCCCAACCACCCTAGAGAAAGATGAAGACTAATGGCTAGTAATCAGAGGATAATAAAGTGTGACCAGAAAAATTAGAAGCTCCCCTGCAGCTCTAATTAAGCCAGTAGGAAACATATCTGCAGAAGGATGGCAAAATGGGACCTGTAAATACATGCTCCTCTGTAGGGCAGGATTCTGTCATTCTTCCTCAGGCAAAGTAACATTTTGGTACCTAAATGGTCACAATCAGCAGGCAGTATGGCATTTGGTGAGTTTCAACTGGAGAAGCTTGTGCCGCAACACTTGATACACAGTCAACTGCCTCTGTACTGCAGGGATGTTAAGTGGTGAGTGTCACCATCCAGAGAGATATAAATTAAAGGTATTTAAGGAGAAATTTCACAAAGGATTATTCTGGGATGTAAAAAAGGAAGCCAATAAAAGTTTTGTACAGAGGAGTACTCAGCGATTATACTAATGTATTTTATGAGGTTCCTTTTAATTAAATTTACAGTTTTAACAGATTATATTTCTACGTGTGTTAGGCATGAAGAGGAAAGAGGACAGTCAGATAGTTTTTCTAGAATTAAGGCAAATTTTTTCCTCATAGTTGTGAATATATCTTTTGCTCAGTGACTGTGTTTATCTTTTAAGTGTTGGGGACTCTGGCTTTACTATCTCAGTTAATTCTCTGCTCTAACACTCATAAAGTGTAATGCACTAAACAAGTTTAATTTTCAAAATCTATTTTGCACATGCCTTTTTGACAGAGACATTCCACAAGCAGATATCTTTTTGTACTGTATGTTGGGCACAGCATCTGACAGAGATTACTGTATAACCTGAAGTAAAAGTATTGGGGTAAAATACAAGACTGTATACATGGGATTTCATCCAGAGCACTCAGCCAAAAGAAATACTGAACCACCACTAAATCATCCTAATGAGTTAAGTATTGTGTGTGGTTTTGTTATTTTAAGCAAATGCACTTGTATTTGTTTCTGGAACTGTAAGGGATCAGTCAAGCAAACTTTCTGTGGAAGTAAAAAAAAAATATGTTCATAAAACTTACACTGTCTTACTTTCTTGGTGGCAAAGTATTTAAAATAATTGTTCAATGAAAGGCTAAACATTTTATTGGAAAACTCATTTAACTCAAGAATTAACCATGGAGGGTGTCCACTCCACTGTGAAAAATAATAAACTTCATTCTTTTTCTGTTTTACCTTTAATACATAGCCACCTTTATAAGATCCATATGTGACACATAACTAGGTATTTTCATTTGAAAAACACCCGACAACCCAACCCATACAAAGAATTAAACTTTCAAGCCTAAGAAAAACATTTGACTGGTTTCCAGTTTAAATTGGGAGTGAGGGACTGGAGAGAGCGGCAAGGTAAGAAGGAAATGGTACATCTCAGCCTAGGCTTAGTGTTGGGTTGCCAAAACAGGGGTTTTCAATAGGAAAAAAAAAGAACTGCCTCAGCCTTTACTCTCCTCCAGTTTTCTGTGGGTGTAGGGATTAAGTAGCTCCTGCAGTTCATACATGAATGGCTTCCCTCCCAGATGTGAAACATCTTCCAGACAGCTTGGCTGTGAGGTCTGGAAACATCTGCTGCTCTCTCTTCTCCGCCCCCCAGAAAAGAACAAAAGGGGTAATTCCTGCGTATTTTCATTGTTTGCTTTTGAATAGGAGTTGGAAGTTTTTCTTTGCATGCTTTCCACTTGCTATTGTGGGCAGTGAAACAAGGCACTGTGCAACACAGAATCGTAGTTTGTGGGGGGTAACTCTAGTGGGCAAGACACCTTCAAAATGATTCTGGTTGGTAGAAGGCTTCCAGCCAAGGACCATTAGACATGAGGCCTGAGGCAGTGGGGCACAGAGTAAAAGCAACTTCATTATATCTTTTGAGGTCTCCCAAATCTTAGCTCACTGAGAGAGAGAATTCATTACTGCTATAATTTAGGGTAGTCACATGTGCAACCTAAGGGTTCTTCCATCAGCCATATGTTGCTGGAGTCCATCAGGCTGGGACCATGCCATCTCCTGGTTTTGAAATGCCACCCACTATCTCAGCTGTCTGTTAATCAAGGGTTGTCCTTCTGGAAAAGCTATCTGATGGTCATTTATGGCAATGTGTGAGACTCACAGGAACAGAAGAGGGGGGCTGCAGGCTACAGCCTTTTCCTTAGTCTTCCCCAGGCAGTCTCACTCTCAGCAGCACTGGTTTGCTCATACTGTAAATACATTGTTCTGGCTGGATTTTCTGGGTTCACACCTCTCCCCTCTAAAGAAATCCTCAACCTAACCACTCTATAAGATATTTCACTGAGCAGTACCTACAACTGAAATGATTTAAGGGATTTTCACTCTATAACATGGAAAGACCAAATCCAGTATAGAACTGGGTTTTTTGCTTTTCCTTATAAATCTTTAGTATTTAAAAATCATAAAAAGACATAATTCAGTTTATGGGTTTTTTAAAAAATAATCCTTCTCACCTCTTTGAGATTTTGCTAAGTTTCAGCTAAGTGCCTTATTGGTGTATCTTTTCCAGCCTTAGCCAGAAAAGACCTATTTTGGCATAGATGTCACCACTTCGAAAGAGCAGATACCTATAAACACAGAGAATGTGGTTTCAGTTTTATCATTACAGGATAAGGCACAGTGTGTCCATTACCAACAGCTGGAAAATGAGATAATGACTAGAAGAGACATTATTGTGTTTCTCATGGATGCTTTACTGGGAAAGTTCAGAGGGGTGGAGATGCTTGTGACAGAGACAGCTCAACAGGGATTTTTCACTTTGTGTCACATGATAGTTTAAAAAAAATTCTGCTAAGAGATTCAGAGGTGAACTGAACAGCTTGAGTCTAGTGCAAAAATCAATGCACACAAATCGTTTAGGTACCAGTTCTGCTCTACAATATATGTGTATGCCTACAATTTATAAATGCATCTATCTGAGAAATCATGCCTTTGGTGCTTGTTGCCTACTTCAGCTCTGCCACAGGTTTCTGTCTTGAAGTGAGGTGAGTAGATGTTTGCATGGGTACCTCAACCTCCTTTTTGCAGAATGGGACAGCAGAATCCTATCTGGAGACAGTATTGCAGGCAGTTCAGGAGGTGGTGAGTTCCTCTCCCCTGTCTCCATTTGTTCACCTATGCTAGAGCTTGCTCTGTTGAGCAGCTTCACTGTCGACCATCTGCTGAATAAGGATATTTCTGCACAACACCTTTTTCAGGCAGAAACACCCACATGGCCCATGTGCGGGGCCGACCAAAAGTCCCATGGCTACCATGAACCTGAGCTCATCATCCCTGCAGGCAGGTTATCTGCTACTAAACCTGATAAAGCCACCCGCATGTTGGTCTGTTGGGAGGGCAAGCAAGCTAAGCCAGGGCAACTCAGGTGGAAGGCAGAAAATGCTTGTGTAAGCCAGGCAAATATCACAGAGGGTGTATCTCAAGTCTGCTTCAGTTTCCACATTCAAATATCTTCTTCAGTGTTACTTTTTAAAGTGAAATCTAACCTTGATTATGTGGCAGGGACCAATTACGTTATTTGACTGTCAGGCACTAAACACAATTGCAGTACAGTATTTGATTATAAAATGTTAACGGCATTTGCGGTATTGCCATAATAGCTACATATCCCAGCTACTACTAACAAGGCCTTACTGTGCCACTCATTTCACAAATCTGGAGTAAAAGATGGTCCTTGTCGCCGAGACTGTGAAGTTTAGAGAGAGATGTGTCTGAGCGCTGAACATAAGCACAGAGAAACCTGCCTGAAGTCTTTATAGCCAGTCAGTGGGAGAGCCAGGGATAAAAAACATGTTCCCTGACCCCTGGTTGTGCTGTGCTCACTTGATCACTTAATTTTTAAATAAATCTGGTGTTTAAAGTGCTGTTTATGATTATCGTTCCAAGGGAAGTTGATAAGGTCAATGAACAAGCAGCTAAGACAGAAGAGAGTTATATTTGAAGGTGCCATAGTGCACAGGCACTGCAAACATGGACAGGGGTGGCGAATTTTGAAGAATGGTGGTGTAATAAACTGAACTAACCTGTGAAGTGGGGAAAAATATCAGGCTTTCTTGTCTGAGCAAGTGTCAGGATGTGGGGGAGTACTGAAGCAGAGGAGGGAAAAGCACAGGGGAGAACATATGGATGTGTCTTCTGCTCTTGCAGTCACAGTCTCCTATGCAGGGGAAGGTCACGGTGTTCTTAAACACAGTGTGCTGCAGCTGAAAGGCAGGTAATCAGAAAAATCCACTAAAAACTATGCATATATGGAGATATATGTCTCTGTATATACAAGCACAAAACGTTAACTTATGGTAGAAGGTTGACCAAAATTGCATTTAATTTTATTTCCTTATTTAGTTAAGAATATGTGATTCACGTTCAAGTTCCAACTGAAGCTAAAAACATCTCATCTGTGTAAATCACAGTGGGTGTCTGGTACATCAAAACTGTGTGAGTAACTGATGGGACATGGTAGGGATCTGGTGGTAACTCTTCTCAGTTCTGACCTCAACAGTGGCTCATCTTGTTCAGTAGCAAGGACTGATCAGCGCTTGAATCTATTCATCATCTTCAGTTTAAATGTGTATTATATATCAAATATCCTCCTGAATATTGTACTTTTATATAACTACATTTTGAGGAAAATAGTTAAAGTGTAGAGGATTTACTCAAGAAGCAGATAATAAATAAAGTATTTATCTTAATGATTTCTATATTAAATTCATTTTCATTTTTGCAATACAATTTGTAGCCATGCAACATGCGATTCAGTCTTCTCCTGCTGAAGCTGATCACAAAGCATTTCCTCACTTCCGTGTAAACAAATGGTTTCCTTGGGTCTCATTTTAGCAGAAGATTTGTGTTCCAGCTTAACTAAAGATGGGCTAGAGACCTGTTGGTGTCCAACAGTCTAAAGTTAGTGTAAAAGCTTTGAGGATTAATTGCTTAAGTAGTATAAGAAAGCAAATTCTCTTAAAAATTGTTGGAGCTAGTCATCTTTTCCATCAGTAGCCCATGTGGAACAGTTTGTGGTGTTAGTCCAGTTGTCTGTCTTCATATTACCAAAAGAATCTGGTTTGGAGTGCTATTCCCTTTGTCCATTTGAATAAGTGTGTATGCCACAGGCAGACAGAAGCTGTCAGGCTCAGAGATATCTGCAGGCTAGCCTTCTTACTTGCACTGACAAACAGCTATATAAGTTAAGGAGTGTCCATATGCCATTTGTTCTTTTCAACCAACCATGTGAGAAAGTTTGCTTTCCAAGTGGTTTTAGTGCTTTGATCCCATTCCTCCATGTCTTTTACTGCTTCTTACTTTCTATTCTCTATTACTTTTCATTGTTTCCCATTATTAATACTTCCTTACCCTTGATATGTCCCCCAGGGCTCTTATTCTGCATGTGGTGAGCACTGTCCCATGCGTGAAGCTTCTTTTGTCATCAAGGGATGACTGATAAATTTTTTCTGATATCCCGTGAAAGCTCAGAAAACCAACTCTCATCTGTGTCCCTGTAGAGCAACCTTGACACCTACTGATGCTCTTTTTATGTGTTGTTTACTCTAGGTATTAATGTGCGCTGGGGCAGTGCCATATCTAGACGAGAGTAGCAGAGATCCCTTCTTGTGCATTTGAGGCTCTCTCTGAGTGAGTCTGGTGTACCAGATATCATGTTCACCTGGCAGTGTCCTGCTTCCTACAACCTCTGAGTACAATGTTGGAGAATCAGTAGCATTCCAGGCTTTCAAAATATGAATGGGAGACATGGCTAGACCCTTGATGCTATTTTCAGTATGTCCTGTGGTTGATCATTCTCCACCTCATTTCCCATAGGAAATGTCCTCAGCTTTGCTTCTGAGCTTATGTGATTGTTGGCTCTGTGTCATACCCTTTTCCGATCCTGCAGAATGGAAACTTGCTATCTGCCTTTCCTCTGGTTCTGCTGTGCACTTGTATATATGCAAGGTAAAATAAGATGGGGCACATGTGATTCCACCCCACTAAATTTGGTAACCACGGGGGCTTAAGAAGCCTGATCAGTGAAGGTACCCATGCCAGAATTTGATGTTGCAGGAAAATTACATTTCCTAGGTAGGAATTTCAGTCTTCTGCCTGTCACAGATAGGCTTTTTGATGTGTCTTATGATTGAAAAGGTATTGCTCCTCTGTGGTAAGAAAGATTGAGCCAAAGAGTCTTGTTTTCTTCTTGGGGTATGATTAAATGTGTGTTCTCAATTTCAAACCCTAATACCTTGAAATCACCTGAGATACAGTTCATGTGTTAGCAGTCTTTCCTCATTGCTGCCAATTTAAAGGTGAGATTGTGTCCTTCTGCTCACCTGGAGGGTGGGTTAGTTCCAAGCTATTGCAGCAAATCACCTAAATGTGGAGTCTCTCTGCTCTTTATGGCTGAGTTTAATTTAAACCAGGGGGTACATTTAAATGCTTGGCCTCCTTCCTCCAAAACTACAGCCTCTGGATGAAACAATACACAGCCATGACATCAAAAGTCAAGTTTTATACTTAGGAGGCTAGGCCATTCAGACATTCTCAACTTGTTGCTGGCAGGTCAGAGTACCTACAGAACTGGATAATCATTTGGACGTGAAGACGTGTCACAGACCTGCCAAGGTGATGTCCTCTGTTAACCACGGATCAGTCTGCCAAAGCTCTGTCCATGGAGGGAGCATCTTTTCAGACTCTGTCTCTCATTGATATTTGCAGGACATCAAGGAGTTCCTCTCACAACTGAGTTTACGAAACGCTAAGACAGCCAGAAATAATGCTGGATTTGTCAGGGAGGTAGCCGAGGTTGCTCTTCGAACAAAGGATTTTGAGACTCGCTTCTAAGTGTCAATCTCTCAGTTGGATTGTAAACTGAAAGGAGCTGGGGGCCAAAGATGTCTACCAGCCTATATGCATGATCATGTATTCATTTAGTATAAGGAAGTAGACCCTAAATATTTATTTTGAAAAATTTAGGGTGAAAATGTCTCTAGCTTTAGCTAGAGGGGACATATAACCTCCCAGTCAGAATGTGTATATGGAAAATAACCCTCTCAGGTATTTTGGCTGCTGCATACTCACTGGCACTCACTGGCAAGCAAATTAACTACCTCAGCAGGAAGACCACAGGCTAAATGTTCTGGCTGGAATTTCATTTGGCTCGAAGGTCAGGACATCCTGGTGAAGCTCTACGATGGTATAGAGAGGCCTCCACTGCACCAGGCTGCCACTTTTGTTATTGCTATTAGAATTCACGTCCAGGTTAGAGTCTTAACCAACCAGAATAAAACATAGATGGTCTCTTACTGTGTATGACTTAGAGAACTTCAGTTCAGTTAAGGTCCTCTCATATTCACACATGACTGATTCTAGACAGGCATCGTGAATGTTATACCCTTTGAAAATGTTTTCCTTGAAATACATGAGAATGTAAAGAGCAGCCCAAGTACTCGAATATCTGGGAAACCAGCTTAGCATTGTTTGACAAATCCTCCCTGCCGAGCTAAATCAACCAATTAGTCATGCTAATGCTTGTTAATGACATTTCTGTTAGAAGAACAGTGTAATTTGGCTTTATTTCCAAATTCCTGCAACAAAAAAATAACATGTATTGATCCTGTATTGCAAATGAATGATGTTTCTGTGTTACTGAAACTTAAAAAGTGCCTGATTGGTTATACCTTACTACCATCTGCCGAGGCAACAACTCAGTAGTATTCTCACACCTTCCAGTAAAATTTCATGATACAGATCCCAGCAGAGACTATTAAATCAAACTTGGTACAGGCATGGCTACTTCTCTGAGAGAAGTATAACAGGCCTAAAGAAGCACTAACGGTGGGCTCATGTAAACTGAACCTATTAATTACACCGGTGTCCACCTCCTCCTTGTCCTCCATTATGAATCCATTTTGAAAGGGTAGCTTGTCTTTAATGGGTTAACTGATGCCACCTTAATAGAGAAGCTATAACATGACAAACAAATATAGTTTAATGCACCCTACTTTGAATGCAGAGTTCATATGTATTCCAGACAAAAGGCCAAACAAATTTACAACACTTCATGCATTTCTATAGCTGCGCATTTTTTACTGAAGGATATGTAAATCCTGCACTAATCAGAGGTTCTGGGATTCCAAATGCCACTAAAGGTTATGACCTGAAGCCCTGCTAATAGATGACTGAGGGCATAGACTAAGTAGTTCTGAATGACAGCAACCACAGGGTGTTTTGCATGAAAAGTAACCTCTAATAAATGACCTCTGCTTTTTTCCTTTCAAAGCTATGACAGTAATGAATATGAAAGGGGGAGCTTTGTACACACCGGGTGTTATTTACACCTAAACACTGCAAGAGTGTGGATCATATGTGAGGGTTTCAGTTTGGCTGAAAACAGGAGGAAAGGGTGTTTGCTCTGCCTTAACAAACACTGCTGCACTTCTGCTAACTTCATTAACAACCCCTTTCTTAAACAGTGGTACCAAACAACAAGGTCACGTTATTAAAGGGAACATTTCCTCCTTCATTATATGTATGTGCGTGTATATAAACATCTGTATAGATATAGGTATGTACGTATGTTTACTGGATGGGTTACAGGCTTCATGTGAAATCTTTTGGATTGCTGATAGATGAGTTCAAATTTCTGATGGTTTGTGACCTTTAGTTAGGCAGAACACTGTGTCTTTAGTGGTATGAACAAAACAAGGGTGTTTTTAATGGCAGAGTCTCTCCTTGTGTATGATATTTACACTTGGCCTTCTTGTAGGAAAACAGTTCTGCGATTTTTTTTCTTAAATGCAAACAGAACCAGAGCACTGAAAAAAGAAATGGATTTCCTTTAAATGATGGTTATCAATTAGTGAATGTTTTAACATCTTGCTGGAGACCCTAGAGGGAGAATAGAGCAATTATGATTAGACCATCTTGTCTGTGCTCCTACCAGCACAGGATTGTTCCCAGTCCGGTACATTGCTTTGCCTTAGCCACCCTCCATGTAAATCACTTGCAATGTGTCTTTTACTGCTTTGGGGGCTCCTTTCCCTTCCCAGTTTCATTGTGTAAGGGCAGACCAGGATGGCAGAAGACAGGCAGGCAGGAGGGTGCTGGCTCCTTGGTACAGCTGGGCACTGAGCCCTGCAGGTCCCCTTATCGCAACGCCAGTAGAGGGATTGTGTGAGGACACAGTTGGGTGGGTCATGGCAGAGGAATCCAGTTGTAGGGGCGTATACCTAACCACAAAACCCAGGGTCACATCAGAGACTCCTGAGCTAGTGTGGCGAGGCACAGCCCGTCTGTTTGAGATGCAGGGTGCGGATGTGCCTGCCTGGGACCCAGCACCGTATGGCCAGCTCAGGCGGTGCTGGGAGGGAGCATTAGCCCTCCGCTTCCCTCTTCCAGCCTGGTGTCACTGCAGCGTCCAGTTTGGGAGCCTGTGTGCTTAAACTGCATCTCAGGCTTTCCTGACAGTACTGCCCCGTAGGTGTATGGAAGGCCTGGCATCTTCAGGATGCTTAGGTGCTGTTCCTGCAGCTGAAAAGTTTGGCCCTGTACAGTGCCACCACTACACGCTGCTGTGCAGGCTGCCTCAAGTCACACGTGTCACACATGGCAGTAAGACAGCTCTGACACACTGCTTGCCCCCGAACCCTGTTAGATTCCCTGTGCAAAGCCTGTTTGGGGTTTGAGCATGTGAGCATGCAGCATGTGGCCTGTGAAAAGAATCTTCCATAGACTAATGCACTTCATACCCCAGGAATCTTTTGCCTGATGTTCAACACAAGTTTTTTGCTTTTCTTAGTATTATTCAAATATTTTTTCATTAGTTAATTTTTAATACAGATGTTTTATGTGCAGATCATAGTTATGTTTGTTCAAGTATGACTGCCATTTTGTTAGGTGGCAATTTTGCCTGAGTAAGGAGCCAAAGCAGTGTTTTAAAATGCACTCCTCATAAAAAATTAAGGAGCTATTCTTTATTTACATATTTACACAACACTCAATCCATCGTGTAAAGCTTTCTCTGCCTTAAACCCAAATCTCTGGGGTGTACTCTGTGCCTGGGGAAATTGGATGGCTCAGAGAAATGATAAAGAGATATCTGTCCATCCACCTATCTATCATTTTTTATACCATACTCATTACCATGGTCTCTGAGCTCCTATTACATGTACGGAGCCTTTCCCATTTCGGTACAGAGCTGGTCAGCAGAGACAGCAAAGCCATCGTTATTTTCTGAAGAGCACAAGCGTGCTGAAGGACTGGTTGCTCAGTCTGCTGTGGCCATTTGGCAGCAGACAGTTTGTACAGAAGACAAATCCCTTTTATTAGCTGCCTGAGAAGTCTGGTTTGGCTTCTGGAAGATGCAGTTCAAATGGACTATGTGCAGAGAGTTAGCCTCAGGTATCAACATTGCTGCTCCCACATTCACTTCACGTCACCTCGAGAGAGAGGCTACCTCTTCCCTGCCTCCCTGACAGCTGCTTACCAGGAGGGGGACTTCAACTCTGAAAAAGCATCAGAAGACCTGGCAACTTTAACTTGGATAGACTGTCCAAGGGACTCTTCAAATTAACAGAAATAGCTGCATTTCTCATCCTCTTGCATGTAACTGTTTGGCCACTTTCAGGCCATGTCATCACACATTTGTCTCATTCTTACCCTGGGGTCCACCTGTTTCTCTGCAGAATTCACTTATTGTCTTTTGACTTGTGCTTCAATTTCAAGCTCTGGAGGACGGCATCTTTTTATTAGGTTGTATTCAGGGCCAGCCATAGCGGGGGCCTGATTCTTGACAAGGACCTGTAGGCATTCAGCAGCCAAATATTAGTTAACACTGATCATTACTAAGAATAAAGTAACATCACCACTCTGCAGCTTGCTTCAAGGCTGAATCTATTACAGCTGCTATTGCCACTGATTGTACCAGTGCTATTAGCCATCCTGTTGCCCATTTGTTTTAATCTTTTTTTCCTCCTGTGTTAGGAGTGAAAGTTTCAAATCCATCTTAGTTTGCCTACCATCTCTGTCAGACATACAGAAGCAGCCTGGAGCCCACTGTGCTCCAAGGAGGGCTCCTATTGGGATGTAGCAGCGTGGCCTGGGCATAATGCTGGGGTGTGGGCTCCACAATCTATAGGGTAGCTGGATGCTCCAAACAAATACCTTCTTCTCCTTCTGCTGCTCCTGTGTTATGGAGCAGTGGAGAAGCAGGGAGAGGGGTAATTTTGTTCCTCTTTTATTGGTAAAGGGCAAAATGATCTGTCCCAAATCACCAGCCCGAGAACAAGCATAGGGCTTCAAATTGCTGACTTGTCCCTTCTCTAATGCAGCCATCCCTCTCATTCAAGCATCCCTCTCATCCCAGCCTGGCTCAGACATACTGTAGTCTACTCTCAGCTTTAATTTAGAAATAGATACAGGCTTCATCAGTCGGTCAGCAGGAGTGGCAGCCAGCATTCAGCTCATGAAATGTATCCAAGACTAAAAGAGGAGGAAGGCTGTGTTTTTGAAATAAATGTAGGGGAAAAAATGATAAATGGAAAATGAAGAGCTGGAACCCCCCTAGGCCAGACTCTGACAGGGCTTCGCGGATCATCTGTGTCTAAAATTGGAAGGGTTTGATCCAGGCTTTCCTGTTCTTCACTTACAGAAATCTTCTGGCACACTACAGGCCAGCTGAGTAGAGCCAGGACAAAACTCAAAAAGGGATGATTAGTTTAACTTGAAATGCTTAATGGAAATGTTTCAAGTCTGACAGGTTTGTGGTGGAAGTCTGCCCTTTTTTCCTGGTCAGCTGTTGGGACCCTGGGAACCTGGCCATAATTTTGGGATTCCTTTAAAGCTGGAGTCCTTTGCAGCCTTGGAGGACCTTCTTTTAGGGCTGATGACTGACGTGCTCCAAAAAGAGACCATGGGACCTAGTACAGTACTTTGAACTTTTTATTTTCTCTCCTTTTCTTATGGTTGTCTTATGGAGGCAACAAAAATTAATTTTCTAGTAATGTACAATAGAAATGCATTTTATTTTAAAGATTACAGACCAGATTTTCAGCTCTTTCCAACCAGCCTAACTCAACTGATACTTTTGATTTATGCCAGCCTAAGGAAGAAATTGGGCAATTTAAATTTTAACTTCCTCTCCTAGGAACAATCCTTTCATTCCTGAAATCTGCAGATGAAGAATGAAACTCTAAAAAAACCTGCTCAGTCTGGCCATGACTTGACTGCAGGACCCTGACAGCAGCAGTCTTGCACAGTGTGGTAAAGAGGCGATTAAAAGTTTTACTATCCGTTTTATCATCTCGGTTTTTACAATAAAGAGAGCTGTCACTATTTTAGGATTATTTTACCTATGTCTATTCATTTTGTTTCATTGTCTTTACAAGTCTCACTTTCATTTCGTGCTGCTTGGGTTCTGCCCTTTTCAACTCCTCACAGATGAGTGGGGAAGAAAGAGCAGACTGGCCAACAAATTGAGAGTGCGAAAACTAAGCTTCCATGCCAATCTCTTCCTTCACCTAGGAGGAATAAAACCACCACAACTGTATTTTTTTCCCCTCTATTTTTATGGTGTCTTTGTATCTCAGATGTAGACTAGACTGTTGTTCCTTACTGTGATCAAGCTGTACAAAAATATCCCTCACTGGATGCATGTATTTTAATGGTCTTGGAAATCCAGATAAAGATATTGTCAGTGTGCTGAGATATAGGTGGGGAAAGCAGAAGTGAAGTGGTTTTCAGTCTGGCATTTGGAGGAAAGGGAGAAATGTTGGCAATGGAGACAGGCAACGGGACGAGAGAAGACAGGAGATGGGAAGGCAGAATGTAGAAATGCAAGTAGATAATAACATTTTAAAAGGCACCTTTGGGGTGTTTTAAGCTACTTTGGTAGTTTTGAAAATGTCAGCAAACAAATATTTGTACCATGAGATGCTTAAATTACTTCAGAGTTCTGTGTATTGCAGCTTTAAATTTTGTGCTTAAAAATAGGGATAATCATATATGAGCTTAGAGGCTTTTCTTTCATACAGACAAGAAAAGTTCTTGAAATACTCAGTTTGGGGAGAGAGTGAGGATGGTATGTTTTCCAGGTGTCATGCAAGTTCAGAAGTCTTGCAATTTAAAAACACTGCTAAATACTGAAAATCTGTTCTGGGAATATTCATTCCAATTTATTAAAGAATTAGGGTCCAGCTGTGCTTACTTTCCACAATGGTTTGCTTTTGGGACATTTTTCATTTGCTTTTCCAGCAGTTTCTGTATCAGAAACATTGTTTTAAATGTCACAGTTGTCAAATCAATGAACTAAAACAGTATCACATGGCTTAATTTGAACAAGTAATGCACTTGGAATTTCAGATTTGGAATAACAGGCTTCCTGATCTGTTCACTGTCCTTCAGCAGTTGAAAACAGAGAAATTGGAGTAAGTTTAGGCTATGCCCTGTTCCACAGGGCTGCACAGAAGAAGGAGGAGGGGAGGACATTTGCTTATGTGTTTAACCAGGAAGTACCTATCTGTAATGAAAGTTCAAATCCCAGCCAAATAACTTTCTGTTTTGTCTGTATCTGTCTATCTACCTATCTATATTTGATTTGTCTCTGAAGGGTTTACCCACAGTCCATCTAAGTTTCAGTGGACTTTGACTAGAATTTAATGAAGTCCATATTAACTGCCTACTGAAAAAAAACCCCAGGAAAAACTCTGATGTCAAGAGGAGTAAGGTCCTTTGCTTTAGGCTAACAACCTGATGCCACTGTAGAAGGACTTTTTACCTGACACACAGGTTATTTATTTAGGATACAAGGAAATATCTCAAGATGGACATCCACAAATGGAGGCACCATAACCATGTCTAAATCTGAAATCTAGGTAACCAGAGTGGAGCCACTGGTCAAGGTCATGGAGCAGTTCTTTCTCCAGATTTTTTCCCCTAATCCAGTGGCTTGCTGTCCTCTGCCTTTTCTTCTCCCCTGTTTTCTTCACATCCCTCCTACCCCCCAAACTTAGGTGTTAGTATAGCCCCAAGGAGTAACACAGAGCTTTCCTCAGCACCAAAACTAAGTCCCTCTCTAAGCTGCTTCTCCTTGCTGAGCATGGCATGTCAGGGATGAACCAACCAGGGACAGCTCAGTGCATAAGGAAGTATAGGATGTTGAGACTGCTGGGATGCTTTCAGAAAGGAATTTTGCTTCATGTTTTTCTTCTGTGCTACAGAGTATGGATTAAATAGGCAAAATATATAAATGTCTGGAAAATCAAGCCACTGCATAGGACATGCTTTTCAGTTAATTTTAAAGAATCAGCTTTAACCACCCCTGTGGTTTAACCTTCAATATACAAGGGAAATATCAGCAAAGAAATTGGCTGGTTTCATCAGAAATGTCTACTTTACAGCCTGCCTATTTAAAAAAAAAAAGAATTAAAATTCTGGTGAGTACCAAACTCTTATCCTTCTCAAGAAGAATAATAAAATCATGTGCTGTGTAGGTGTGCGTTTAGAGAAGAATAGTTTTAAAAGAATGGATTGGATTAAGATGATAAGGAGGAAGACATGCAGAAAATTACAGAAATGGTTTAAAAATTGCAAAGATTCAGATTTATTTTACTTATCTGCTGGCACCATAATCTTCAGTGTTCACATTTTCAAGCTTTAGCTTACAATTAGAAATTTACATTAAAAAAGTAGTATGACTGCCAGACATCCTAGCAGATATTTGCAAGTGGAGGTTTAAGAAAAGGTAGCAACACAATATGTGTATTGTTTAATTATGAGATATTGGTGGAGGAGACTTCTTTCACTAGGGAATTTTGGGAGAACGAACGTATTTTGTTAGCAGTAATAAGCATTCTCACTGCAGTCACAAAGTTTCTCTACCTCACAGTAGTCACAGCTCAGGTTCATCCACTGATGTACGAAGTCCGTATCCCATGACATGAAATGAGCGAATATAGTCATTCATCATATCAAACTGCCTTGCTATCACTTTACCAAATTTTCAAACTCTTGTCACCTACTTGCCCTACTGTAGTTACTTATTTATCATCATTAATCCCTGTGCAGGAACAGCGTATATTCAGGCTGGTACAACACTACTACAGAAACTCTTTTCTGAGCAGAAATGGTGTGGTGTGTTGATTTGTGTCATGACTGTTATGCTGATATAGCCCTGCTGAACAGGGGTGGGAGCTGCTTGAGAGTTCACCCAACTCACAGGAAAACTGATCAAACTACCAAGAAGTGTTTTTGTTACATGATACAGTGATATAGCAGACTTCTGATTTTGAGGTAACACAACCCCTGAAGTTTGGCTATCAACAAGGAGAAAACACCTTTATTTAAGTCACATTTAAATTTTGACTTAAATCTGTAAACTCAAAATCATGCCTAAGTGACAACCAGCCAAACCTGACTCTTCTTATTTCTCTCCATGTCTGCAGTTTGAACACGCCTTTGATTTACAAAAATATTTCTGCAAACTCTTCTTTTTTTTAAGTAAGCAGTGCAATTAAGGTTTGAAAGGTGGCTAATGTTCAATTAACTTTATTGTATATATTTTCTGGCTTTAGAGAATGGATCACCTTACCAAAATGTGAGCTGTTATGAATGTGTGTTTATGCATTGTGCATTCTTAGCCTGTCTCAAGATAAAAGTCTTGAAAGGATTTTAGATTCCCTAAATACATGCCAAGTGATTAGATCACAACAAATCTGAAAGGATCATAATAATATGCCTATTATAAATTATTTTGTTTCATAGGAATTATTATAGTTAGTGGGTAAATATGCACCAGTGCCTTAGGGAATAACAGAAATTAAACCATGAAGTGTATATAACCTTGAAGGTCTGAAGAAAATTCAAAACACCAAGAAAAGAAGGCTGAAAATCTGGTCTGACACCATCTTTATGTTGCCTTGTGCTTCCTTTACATGCCAAAGTTTCCGAAGTGTGTGTGATTTAGCTTGGTGCAATACAAGTGCTGCCTTTAATTTGGGGATACGGCGGCATGTGTTAAAAGACAAAATGTCAGCCAGATTGGATTTTCAGCTTTGAACACACTTGAGGTTATGGTTTTAAGTCAGGGCTTAACTGTCAATCTGACAAAGGGCTATTTTTTTTTTTTCTGTTGGCATGTTTAATTACATGAAACCAAATGCTCAGATGAGTGAGAACTGGTAAAACTTTTCTCAGCCATAGAAGTAGGACTGCCTTTATATCTTACTAAATTCTAGGCTGTACCTACTCACAAGGTGTGGTCAAGAGTACAGGTTTCATTTGCACCTGGCAAGATGTGGTGTATAACTTTTCCTTCCTGAGAAGGCACAGTTTTTCATGTTTTTAACACTTTTGGAATACAAGGTATTTGAATTTGCCAAAGAAGCTCAAGTCATTGCAGAGTATGAGGGGTATTAAGCTGCATGTTGGTAGTTCTGTGGTCTGAACTGGGAACCAGTAAGTCTTCAGTTAGCATCAGCATGCTGGCTTTCACTGTGTGCTAGTTTTGGCTGGGATAATTCTTTTTCATAGTAGTTAGTATGGAGCTATGTTTTGGATTTGGGCTGAAAACTGTTGATAACACAGGGGTGTTTTTGTTCCTGCTGAGCGGTGCTTACACACAGTCAAGGCCTTTTCTGCTCCTCACACCTCCCCACCAGTGAGCAGGCTGGAGGTGCACAAGAAGCTGGGAGGGGACACAGCCGGGACAGCTGACCCCAACTGACCAAAGGGGTATCCCTGACCATATGACGTTATGCTCAGCGTAAAAAGCTGGGGAAATGAGAAGGAAGGGGGGACCTTCAGAATGATGGTGTTTTTGTCTTCCCAAGTAACCATTACTTGTGATGGAGCCCTGTTTTCCTGAAGATGGCTGAACACCTGCCTGCTGATGGGAAGTGGTGAATGAATTCCTTGTTTTGCTTTGCTTGCGCACAGGGCTTTTGCTTTGTCTATTGAACTGTCTTTATCTCAACTTATGAATTTTCCCACTTTTACCCTTCAGATTCTTTCCCCCATCTCACCGCGGGGCAGAGTGAGTGAGCAGCTGTGTGGGGCTTAGCTGCTGGCTGGGGTTAAACCATGAGACACTGATGCAGTTCTCAGTAGTTGAGGCACTTAGACGAGTAAGGTCCTTAATAAGGAGTAAGGTCTTCCTTATGTAAAGATGTCCACAGTGTACTTTCAGGGCTGACAGTGGAGGTGCCAGAGCTGAAGCTCCTACTTTAGGAATGGGATACAACTCTAGACTTGGAAGGGTCCTTGCTCTGTAACATTTTCTCCACTTTGCTTTACTAACTGACTTTACTAGGCTCCTGAAACTCTCTTCCCACACTTAGATAGTCAGCCCTCTCCTTTGATGGGTATCTAGATGTTTCTTAGCAATGGGACTGAAAGACCAGTGTAAGCCCTTTAGTGATGTAGCTGCATTATGATAAGTTCAGACACTGTTTGCTTTGAGACACAGATAGAGGTAAAGAGCAAATATCAAGGACTTTTTTCACCACAAATCTATCAATAGGGAGATGATTTAATCATTCTGAAATTATGATGCCTGAAAACTCCCGTGCACAATGACATTGTCTCAAACTAAGAACACAAATTCAGGCTGGCAGTTACTGAAATGAAAGGGTTGATCCAGCCCTCTGAAGGCACTGACCTCCAGGCCCTCAACCAATTCCTCTGATACCTTCCAGGTGAGCTGAAAAAAACACTTGCAAACCCTGAATACAGGAGAGCATTCAGTGGCCCTTCTTCCCACACTAGCTGTTGAAATGGAGAATAACATGGAGGAGGTGAGGTACTGATATGATGGTAACATCTTGATTCTGTCTGCAGTAACTAAGCTATTGAGTGCTGATACTACATCAGTATTTTTAGTACTAGTATTTTTCCCTGGCCTTCACCAATCTCAGAATCACAGAATCATCTAGGTTGGAAAAGACCTTGAAGATCATCCAGTCCAACCATTAACCTAACACTGACAGTTCCCAACTACACCAGATCCCTCAGCGCTATGTCAGCTCTACTCCTAAACACCTCCAGGGATGGGGACTCCACCACCTCCCTGGGCAGCCCATTCCAACACCTAACAACCCGTTCTGTAAAGAAATGCTTCCTAATATCCAGTCTAAACCTTCCCCGGTGCAACATGAGGCCATTACCTCTTATCCTGGCGCTTTGTACTTCATTAAAGAGGCTCATCCCCAGCTCTCTGCAACCTCCTTTCAGGTAGCTGTAGAGGGCGATGAGGTCTCCCCTCAGCCTCCTCTTCTCCAGACTAAACACCCCCAGTTCCCTCAGCCGCTCCCTGTACAACCTGTGCTCCAGACCCTGCACCAGCTCCGTTGCCCTTCTCTGGACACGCTCGAGTCATTCAATGTCCTTTTTGTAGTGAGGGGCCCAAAACTGAACACAGGAATCGAGGGGCGGCATCACCAGTGCCGAGTCCAGGGGTCAGATCCCTTCCCTGTCGCTGCTGGCCATGCTATTGCTGACACAAGCCAGGATGCCATTGGCCTTCTTGGCCACCTGGGCACACTGCTGGCTCCTGTTCAGCCGGCTGTCAATCAACACCCCCAGGTCCCTCTCTGACTGGCAGCTCTCCAGCCACTCCTCCCCAAGCCTGTAGCGCTGCTGGGGGTTGTTGTGGCCCAAGGGCAGCCCCTGGCATTTGGCCTGATTGAAACTCCTCCAGTTTGCCCTCAGCCCATCGCTTCAGCCTGTCCAGGTCTCTCTGCAGAGCCTCCCTGCCCTTGAGCAGATCAACACTCCCACCCAACTGGGTGTCATCTGCAAACTGACTGAGGGTGCACTCGATCCCCTCGTCTAGATCATCAATAAAGATGTTAAACAGGAGTGGCCCCAACACCGAGCCCTGGGGGACACAACTCGTGACCGGCTGCTAACTGGATTTAACTCTGTTCACCACCACTCTTTGGGCCTGGCCATCCAGCCAGTTTTTTACTTTTTCCAAATCTTAATTTCTTTCCAAAGAGCTGAGGCAATCATTTCTCTATGACCTTTCTGCTTTGACAGAGAGGAGAAAAAGGAATGGTCTTCTTCCAGTTGGCAACACTCCTCTCTCTATCCAGGAGCTCATCAAAGTAGACCAGTCTAGCATGGGGCCAGCATCAGCGGGCTCAAGAAAGGGAGGGAAAAAGTCCCATGGCAGGGGTACCACCACTTTCCCAGGCTCCCAGCAACCACCTCCAGATGCTTGTCCGGCAGAAGTGAAGTCTTCCTGAAGGAATCCTGATACCTGAGTTTCCAGAGTGCTGCAAACGATTCAGAACAGACTGTTGTGCTCCTGATGGACCCACACACCCCACTACAAAATCAATGGCTCAGTGGTATTTTTAGGTGCTGACACTTGCTTGTCCTGTCATATCATGGCATAAATTGGAGGAATTTGTTGTCATGCCAGTCAACAGAGCAGTCACCAATCAGGGAAGGCAGTTTAAATTTGACTGTAATAATCTAAGTTGTTATATTAGTCTTTCTTATTATAATATTGTATTACATTGCATCTTACTACATTATGTCTAAGAGATAATGATGCAAGGCAAAATGTGCCATACTCTACATGGCCTTAGACAAAACATGTCTCCAGTGGCTGCTTCCAGAGTGCAGAGTTAGAGCTGTGGCACAAGACAGTAGGTACCAGTTCTCAGGGATTAATGAAAAATGTGCATTTAACATATGTACAGCAAGGGTATTTTAAGAGTCCCCCAATATAAGATGTGTTTAACAAAAACGCATCTAATCCCACCTTGGGCATTCAGAATACTTGAGTCATGCTTGGTTTCTTTGTTATGCTGGAGACAACCTGCTAACTACGGTGTTATCATTTTATGTTAAATCATTTATGTATAGGTTTGATATAATCACTAATTTTTAAAAATACAGGATTATGAAGTATTGCAATTAGCAGAAAAAGTGTTACCTAAATCAAATCTCTGAGGGAGGTTTGAGAATCTTCTTGCTCCATTTATGTTGCAGGAGGAGTGAATGAGATTTCAGGTGAAGCTGAACTACTACAGTAAGAGAGAAGCCTTTTTCCTCTGGGTGACAGAAATAAAGCTGTAGGTGCATTATTCCCAGCACCAGACATTTCTCGCTTTAAACAGAACCACAGGGAGGAGAAGAAAGGTGCAGTGGCTCCTAGTAGGCTTAAGAATGGTCTTCTTTCTGTCTATCTGTTAAGTTCTCATTGAAGCTATTTCCTTAGATTGAGGGAAGAGCCAGGAAGAAAGCCATGTTTCTTAAGAAGATACTTTAATAGTTCCTCTACACTGATCCTAAGATGAGATGGCTTTCCCATTATACACCTAGACATTGTATCATAAGAGCTCTGTTCTGAAAGGCCATACCTATAAATACTCTTCATTATTTTTCTATTTTGTGACCTTGTTTCCAATTTTGTGATCAGTCATCTCAACATATATTTTGCTGGAGAGAAAGTGACTTCATTTCTGTCCTTAAAATTCATCTAACAACAAAGAGGTAATAAGAGGGTTTGGATGGACACTGAGTGCATTGTTTGACCTGGTTATAGCTGGAGGTGGACAATCTTCTTGTGTCTACCGCTTGAGATGAGGTTTGGATGGCCAGGAACTGGGTACGCTCCTTCCCCCAAACTAAGGTCAATTCAGGGTTAATGGCAACAGGTTATAAACCTGGGATTAAGACTTTCCCGTTGCAGGCAAAGTCTGTGCTAAAGTCTTGTGGGATGGTCCCAGAGGTGCAGCAAGCACCAGTGTAACTCTGGTGACTGCCTGGCTTGGGGTTGTCCTAATTCAAATACTACCTGATTCTTGGTGCTCTCCCACCTTCTTTTCAGCTGTCTACTGAGGATGTTTTTAAGAAGCCCCAGACTTCTTGAGTGTCTGTACCTAACAGGTACAAGGCAAAAAAGTTGGATATATGGGTGGGATAAAGTTGCCTAAACATCCGTTTCTAGTGCCATTTTAGACGTTCTTGACCATCCCACCTGGCAATCAGCCACTTCTCTGGAAAGATGTGGGTCTTCTGTAGCTTGGAAAAATCTTGACCATTCCACCTGGCAATCAGCCACTTCTCTGGAAAGATGTGGGTCTTCTGTAGCTCTGTTTCAGGTCATGCAGATATTTTTGAAAGCCCACAGCATCCAAAATAGTGCTAGAAATCTATGTTCCTATGGTGTTAGCTAATGTGAGGCTCGTCATTACGCATCAAGTGTTTATATACCTCAAATCTAACACAGGAGCACGAGGCATCTAGCCCCCTTTTCTACCTGTGAGAGCAGCGACATTACAAAGTTTTTTAATATTTTGTTTTTGCTTATTTAATATCTCTGGGGAGAGCAGGCAGCAGTACTGAACAGCTTCATAAGCAGGAGGTCCATTAGCAGAGGCAGTGACTCCACAGCACACCCTTTCCCACCACTGGCCTTTCTCTGTCGGCAGATCAAAGTTTACAGGCATTTTGGGGGGCAAGGAAGGGAAGGACTGGTGTTTTCTTCGCCGTCTCTGCTTGCAGGGGCCTGTTGAAAGCTAATTTCTGACAGCAATTACAACTGCTTTGGCCTTTTTGGCACAGGGATGTGCTGTCAGACGAGGCCTGGATTTTGGATTCTCGTGCCTGTTCCTGAAAGAACAAAAAACATGAGTGAAGACACTCTATCTGAAAGACTTGGGGAAACACCAAAATAAACAAAAATAATTGAGGACAGACTTGTAGAGGGCCAAACCGCATGCATTGTAATTCTGTTGGCCCAACAAATGATACCTCATCATCACTTACTCTGTCTAAATAAAGCCGTCGCCCCACGAGGATGTCTGGCCCAGAAGCGGCACGGGCACGGCCTGGGGCGCGCGGCCTCATCCTCCTCCCGCTTCCTGCGGCAGTCTGGCTCAGCACCGGGCTGCCAGGAGGAGCCGGGGTGAGGAAGGTGGCTTCCTCCCCTCGCCCCCACTTGCCCGCTGTGCCGCCGGCCGCCAAAGGCAAGAGCCGCGTTCCTGCAAACCGCCCTCCCGGCTCCCCCTGCCCGCACCTGCCTGAATCGGAGCGAACGGGGCTCCCCGGCCTGCACCGAAGGTGATATTTTTCAGGCACGTTCTTTCTCCAGCCCCCGTTTCCCCGTTACCTCCGGCTCTCACAGGGGCGCCGCGGCCTCCCCTCCTCGGGCCGGGCCAGCCTGCGCCGGCAGGGG
>NW_020799095.1:90428926-90486314 GCF_003259725.1 Athene cunicularia
GTTCTGGTCTGCTTTAATTTTATTTTACTTTTTTTAGGGTTTTTTTTAGGTTTTTTGTTTTATTTTCATTTAACTTTTATTTTCATTTGTTTTATTTTGGTTTGGTTTATTTTGGTTTCTTTTACTTTATTGTTTTTATTTTATTTTATTTTATTTTATTTTATTTTATTTTATTATTTTATTTATTTTAATTTTTATTATGTTTTATTTTAATATTTTATTTTTATTTATTTTATTTTATATTTAATTTTTTATCTCATATTTTTTTGGCTTGGCCCCAGTATCTCTCAGTCACTGCCAGAGCTTTTGGGGCTGGCTGCGTGCCCCAGGAAAGGTAAACCAAGGGATAAACGTAGGGGCTTCGCTGCTTGTGGGACAATCACAGGCGGGGAGAAGACACAGGCTCCTGTTGGTTAACAGAGTTTATACAAAACCTTAATTCCGGTTTATTAACTTTAGGTATAACAAGTTGTGCGGTAATTGTGGTTGTTAAGGGAGCACTGGGCAGTTTTTTCCTAGAGGGTATCAAATTCTGTGTTGTTATTATACATGCACTAAATCTCCATTAAAAGGCTTTCTGTAAATGTTTCAAGGCTATGCCGGATAGAAGGGTACTTCGTCTTGGTTTCCAAACGGGGTATTATCTATTTTAAACGCCCTACAATAACAGTTGCCTTATTTGTCTCCCACCAAAAAATACAGTGGTTTACGAACGCCTTGCTTTTTTGGAAGAAGAAAGACATAAATTGAACTTTGGTGAGTGCTGTATCAGTCATTAGTAACTCTGGGTTCAAATGTGCACTCTCTATAGAGCCTGGCCGCGGTCTTTCACAGTCTAGCAAAATAAGGAAACTACAGGATGGAAACTCAATGAGCCCAACTATTCTGCTTCCTTTTATTTTTCCTCCCTTTCGTATAAATCACACTCTTTTGAAGCTGCTGCTTTTCTTTTGCGGGCACAAACCCCTCATCTTTTCAAGTCTGTCTTTCAAGCTAATTGTTTCAACAGGCCAAGCAACTTGCAAAAGACAGCTCCAGCCTATCCCTATATTGTCTCCCCAGGAGTGTTTATAAGAGAAATATACATTTATACAATAGTTCTGACTGTTCAAAGGCCGGCTAGTGAAGGAATATTTTTAACGAGATTAGTTAATGGGGTTGTTCAGCACCTCGAAGGAAACGATCAGGGCTCCCAGGGCAGAATTGCTGTGGCGGGGCCCGAAGCCGGCGGCAGGCATTGGATGGGCTCCCAAGGATTTCAGTGGCCTTTGAATGAAGGACTCAGCGACAGATAGAAGAAGTTGAAAAGTGCAAGCAGCAGTGCAGAGAAATAAAATGGAGAGCAGCAGGACAGATGCAAGCGAAGAGCAGTGATGTGTGAGCCTCCGGAGGTGCTGTTTATGTTTGTGAGGAAGGTTTGTGCTTTTAAGTTTCAATTCGACACTGTGTTTTAACAAACATGTTAGAGAAATATATTTGCAGGAAGGATTGGAGATGACACCCAAATCTTTGACTGCAGTGAAGCAAGTGAACCTCAGCATCTGAGGGACATCTGGCAAACTTAAAATTAGGAAGAAAAAAAGGACTGTGCAAGATTTTGCACTGGTTTTGCAGAGGCAGTGGGGTAAATGATGTTCTTGCAGAATTTCTGACCTATCTGAAACCGAATCTACTTGAGTCTTATGTGTGTTTTTCAGTTCACCTTTTGGATCCCAGAAATTCACAATCCTTTTTTTTTTTTTTTTTTCCTTTTTTTTTTTTTTTTTCTTTAAAAAAAAAAGTATTTTTATTTTTAGTGATAACTCATCACTAGATGTTTTAGGATCTGATCCCATCACTCTCCTGGCAGTGTTTTTTAACTCCTGTTGTGGAGGCCAATATTCTGCTTGTGCTCTCGAAGCCAATATGATTACTCACTCAAGTAGGACCTAGATATGTGAATCAGTATTGTAAAATGCAGCCTGGAGTCTGTAAATGGAAAACGCCAGCTCCGATAGGCAGGCTATGTGTCTGGTTTAGCTCTTAGCTCCACTAATATGTCCATTACTTAAATGAGTGAGATAGCAGGCCTGCCCTAGAGTAACAACTTCCCCACTATCCCATTACAGGAGGCCTCAATGTCTTGTTATTTCCCCCCCCATTCAGCAGCCCGCACGATGTGGGATAAAGCTGCCGGTGACACAGCCACGACTTATTTCCGAGGAGCAGGATTTTCTAAATGTGTCCACTAGATAGCACAATAAACTTCCTTCTTTTCCTGTTGAAAAACTTTCTCTCCCACCCAAAGAGCCATTAGCCCTTCAGTCTCAGAGTAATGGTGCTTCAGAAAGGAGATCAAAGTTTCTCAGATAAGTGTTCCTTTACACAATGTTACCGACACTCCGCTTTGTAAACAGGCTTCTTTTTTATGGTTAAGAAGGACATATAAACATGCCAAGTGAGATGGATAGACTGCCACTTTTTCTTTTTCTTTTTCTCTTTGTATGTGCGTGTGTGTTAACTGCTCAATGAGTATCATGGTTGGACTGCGCTGATACCATTGAACGTGGTCTGTCTTTTGTGTAAACAGGGGAAGAAAAGAGAATGGCAAGAAGTAATGCCAAGTGCAGATTTCTTACTGGAGTCACTGCAGCTCTAGTCCCACTTTCTGCTGCCTTTGATGAGAAAATGATGATGTGTCCTTCTGAAAGAAGATGGAGACATTAGCACTCAAGTCCATGTGCTTGGATACCTGCTTGCATGGATGTGTTAGACCCAGGTTCTTCTTTAGGACCTAGTCTGGGTCTTGTAAATCCTAAAACTGAGGCTGCTGCCTCAGCTAAGGTTTCAAAACTGCCTCAGTCCCCTTTAGTTTGAAACAAACAAGGGCATAAGGTCCCCCCAAAGGCCTCTGGGAAAAGGTCTTAACTCCCATTAGGGACAACAGAGAGAGAGTGGACCCTGCAGCAGGGTAAGTCAGCTTGTCTCCATACGGAAGGGAGGGCCAGCTAGAAACAGCTGATGGGGAACTTGAGAGGTGGAGGGAAATGCTCCAGCTGAAGCAGTGTGAATACCTCCTCTAAAAGGTAGTGCGCAAGAGGTCTTTCATTCTGCCAGAAAAGCTGAATGCAAATTTGCATTTTGAATCTATTTAAGTGGAATAAGCAACTGAGGTGCTCCCATTCTTGCTCCTTAGGGAGATGGGGGCTTGCAAATGTAGATTTGACTTTTCCAGCTGGAGAAAAACATGGGCTGTGGCCTCTGCTCACATCTTGTCATCCAGGAAATTATCAGTATCCTCTCCTGTAGCTTGGTTAGTGTTATGCTTCAAATAAATGTGTGTTCTCTGTCATGCATAACCAAATCATATATAAGGTAAGAAAAGAGGAAAATATGAAAAAACCCACCCCTCTTCCTTTCAAGCCTCCCAGTGAGTTTGTTGCCTTTCTACCCTAACTGTAAACTCCTCAGGGCAAGGACCAAGACTATGTGGCAGCCCTAAGCAATGCCCTTGCAGCGTTGATCCCCCAGCGCATATAAGGAAGGTGCAAAGTGTCTGCTTGCATCTGCCCTTTCAAAACGGCGGCCTGAGATTTCTGGATCCCTGACTTAAGAAGGTGATGACAAGGCTCATCTTGTCTTTCACGTTTCAGAGCTAACTATAGGAGTGTAACGCACATCTTTAAAAACAGGTGACACAAGTGTTTTTCCACGACAACCTTTCAAACTAAAGTAGAAAACCTCTGTTCCCAGGTTGAAAACACTCTTAATCACAATGCACAAGCTCCCTCTGACATGAACCTGCTGCAGCTCTACTAATTAGACATTTCTGAGGGTTATTGTAACTGTAGTGGCACCTAGAAACCGCAGCCATGGATTTGGACCTCAAACCTCTCTCCAGTCCAGAAATAGAGGCAAAACCAAACCAAACCAAACCAAAAGATGAGAGAGAAACAGTGAAAACAGACAGACCTTTTCCCTTGCCTTGCCTTGGGGACCCCAAGGTAAAAGTGATATGGGAATAGGGAGTGGGCTCAGCTTAGCAGTGGTCTAGCTACTGCCCTGGTCTTGTAACCATTCCAGCACAGAGAGCGCCTTACAGAGGGATGTGAAGGAGAATGCTGGAGTGATCTTCAGGCTGTTGTGGGGAAAACCACCCTAAAGGGCCATGCAAGTGTTAATTAAATGCTTGTTTATAACACATCTTTGCTTACTCTTCTGTGTTCTTCAGGGAAAAGATTTCTTGTTTCCTTTAAGTGGCAGGGACAGTGGTATAGCCAGCCTAACCAAAAGCCTTCTACCAACCTGTTTTCTCCCTTTCTTTTTCCTGACCTTTTGCATCCATAAGCAAGACTATCTCAGATCTCATCTTTTAAGTGCTACAACCGATCCATTAAATAGCTTCTCATGGACATTTTTTCCAACTCCAAGGAGTAGAGTTGCTGAGTGAGAAAGGCATGAGCCGGGCTCTCACTGCTGGGACTTCCTCCAGACCAGCTTGCAGTCCTAAGAAAAATGAGTTGGATGGTCTTAGCTTTGTCCCCAATGAGCAGCAGCAGTAGATCACTTTGCAAAAATGAGCCACGCGTAATTTGGCACCATTGACAGAAGACTCACTTGCAGCAGCTCGGGGCCTTGCAGGCTTGAGATAATGTGCTGCTAAAATCACCTCTTGACCCTAACCCAGGAGGTTCCTCCAGGTCACAAGGGAAGAGGGGGGTAGCAGGCCACTGTGAGATACCTTGATAAATGTACAAACCCCCGCAAGTCAGCCTGGCACGCCTGCACCAGCGTGAGCCGCTCTGTTTATCACAGTAAGAAGAATATGTTTCCTGAGTTGTGTTAGAGGACTCCAGACTTCTCATTTAAGCTGCTTCCTCCGTTTTCCCCTCTGGTGCAGCGGGCCCACCGTAGTGAACTGGTGGCCCTGATGGAGCGCAGAAGCAGGCTGCATGCATCTCCTTGTGATGGAGCTGGCAGAGAAAATCGGACACTGGGACAAACAACCATAAATCAGGACTGTCCTGATTAAATCAGGCATGGCTGGCAAGTAAGTTATTAGCCGCCTGTGAAACTAATTGTGATACTGATACACTCAATTTTGTTGTGTCTTTCAAACACCGGTTGTGATGGGAAACAGCTGTTAGAACCCGGAAAAAAAAAAAAAGAAAGGGAGAGAAAGAAAAAAAAAAAAGAGCGTGCGCTTACGATTCAGAATCATAATAAAGTCTGTCTTCTCTATTCCCTTGCACAAAAGCTCTTAGATTCTTCTATTCTCCTCTAGACAATTACTCCCAGCAGGCAGGGTCACTCAGGATGAGCACACTATTGCATTTAAAGTTCATCTACTGAAGGGGGGGAAAAAGACAGAGAAAGGAGTAAAAAAAAAAAAAAAAACCTTCCCATTAATGTGTGAAAAAATGGCAGGTTTAAAATGGGTTAGAAATTCAGGTTAAAGCAAAAAAAAAAAATCTGTCACACGACATCAGTAGGAAAAAAGATTTTGTTCAGCGGTATTGTTTGACTGAACACTTCCTTCACAATAACACTAGTGCCAGTGTTTATTTGATGCCTGGATCGGGCAACTGTTATGAGCAGTTAGCATAGAAAAAAGGGGATGTTTTGAAATATGTCAAAAGGAGAAAGGGCCTGATCCTTCTCTGGTGGAAGCTGGTGGTGAGCTCTCCTCTGATTCCCGTGTCAGCTGGCGGGCCATGCTTCGCTGGACCCGGGGGGGGCTGTGCCGAAGTCGGCGGTGTGACCCCCTGCACAGTCTACAGTGAGAAAAGAGTGCAATTCGGACAGTTAAAACCTATTGCTGTCAGGAATTAGCTTCACTCATGCCAAGGGCAGGTAGTTAGTAGCACTGTAGTAGTTGTAATGGCTTAAGGGTAGGAACTGAGCACGGTTTGTAAAGAGATAGTTACTGCACTGAGAAACATAGCTCAAAAAACAAGTGGTATTTTGAGGATATAGGCACTTCTTCAGGTCTGACAAAGAAGCAGCAAATCCTAGCTTGAAGTTTGTTGCTCACCTCAGTCCTAAAGAATAATTTTGAGGCCCGAACCCTGTTTTTTCCAGAAATACTCAGGCTAATATAAATGATTACCTCTTTGTACACTTCTGATTGCCGGGATGACTACATGTATCTGAAAAACTTCCTCCTACACGGTGCAGAACATACCTGCATATGTGGAATTTGAAGATGTTTCCCTGTGGGAATATTTATTCTTGGTTATCTTGTGCCTTCTACTGAAGTCACTGCAGTGAGCCACCATCAGAGGTTAGACTCTTCCAGTACTTGGTTTGTATCCCTGCAGCCCCAAATACTTTATACCTCCTATTTTATCATTTTGCCACTTTTCCTTTTCTTGTATCTATCTAGTCTGCCTTTCTATTGCTGTTCTTTTTTTAAAGTTGTATTTTAGCTATAAGGATGGAGAGAAAATGATATGCATTAGCTAATAACAATATGACTGCACCATGAATCTGGGAGAGAGAGATGGAAGGAAAAAACAAATCACTCACCTTTCAAGAATCTAACCCCATCCTCTCAGCTTCCACAGTAATATCTCTGGCTTCCTGTTTGCAAACCAGAAATGTTTATTTACAATGTCTTTCAAGACAGCTTTTCAATGTATAATGCTCGTGTCATTACATAATGGGTCATAAATGATGTTGGTTGTCTTAGAAAAACACAAAGTCATCAAATATTTTTTTGGTTTTTGTTTGCCTTTTGTGGCAGGATTCAGAGTCAGCTGCAGTTGGGAAATCTGAAGGTAAATCATCTTTCCAGTAATTCCAGCTCCGGTGCATTCAGTCTGTCAGGAGTTTATGAGTGAGGTGATCCTGATGTGGAAAATTTTGGTTGTATTTTTTCTCAGTGGCCCTGCTATTCCAGGCAGCCTATCGGCTGTGTGCCTGGAGAAAGCCAGGCAAAGGTTTGCTTGTCCATGGTTTGTGAACAGAAGCGGAGCACCGTGATACAAATACAAAAGTGCAGACCATGAACATTTATTTTTTGCATATATAAAGCTATGCTCTGAACCAGAAGGATATCAGCCACTGGGAGTTTCTACCAGAATGCCAAAAAACTGTTAAAATATTGTTAGTGCAGGTTTTTCAGGGATTTTTCTGATCTGAGCTGTAGCAGTGGGGATGTATATGAGTGCAATTTTTGACGGTGTTGAGATGAATCTGCCTGGTCTAGTCTCCCTTTTCTGTAGCTAACGTGAGGACCAGTAAGATGTGCATAATATACCCAGAAGGTGCAGTCCTGATTCCTGACATAAACTGAGACCTGGCTGTCGTAGACTTTGAGCTCTGCTGGACTCCCTTGCCCTCTCCTTGTAGGGATTTCATTTGGCAACATTACGAATTGTCCCTTGTCTCATAAACCTAGGAGGAGAAGGAAAGTAGCCCTTAAGCCAGGATATGGGGTCGAAATTTTGCCTATGCTTACACCAGTGTGTATTGGGTATAACTCCCCTGAAGCTGGTGGTGAAGCTGCTATTCTTGCCTCTGAACAAATCAATTCCTAGCTCTAAAAATAAGTGAATTAGAAAAGAGGTAAAGCTACCATTTATAAAATAAATGTGTTTATTTGGTAAACATTATATCCTGTGTATGAACTTCATCGATATCAGGTCTACCTAAATTCTTCTTAATCCTATTAGGGAAAATGCAAAAGGATTTTGCATAATTTTACTAAATCAAGAGACCTTTTTATTGTCTTTGTTGGAATAATGGCAAATAAACCACTATCAGGATAAAACGTAAACAACAAAATATGTCCATGCAAAACACACACAAAAAACTCCCACTTTCCTCATTTGTGGGGTCACTGAGAGTCATTTCTGCACTGCTCGAAATAGATGAGCCTCCGGGATCACTGACGTACTTCTACTAATGTCAGAGAAGCTCCACCTCCCCTACATACCACCTAGTGAGCTTATGTGTACCTACCCAGGAAGGAGAGGATCTCATGCCTAATTCTTATCAGTACCAGAGGTTATTCGCTGTGGTCCTCTGGCATTAATACACAGCAGGGTGTTGGTGAGCACTTGATAAAATTTCCAGCCACACACAAGAAAATGCTGGACTAATAAAGTGTTCTTTTAGTGAACTGCATAGACCAAAGGCTTTATCTCCCCCTCCAAGAAAATACACAGCTGTCACAAGTAATATTGCTGAAAAAGTTTTCAGTTACTATGCAAGGCCAGATTACCTGCATCTTTCATTATCTAGGTGGGTGATGAAAAGTTGTTGACATCTATCAAAAGCGAGGCCTCAGTTTAGGAAGGTGGCTAAGCAGGTAGCTGACTTTGCTGGGACTCTGTGCATTAAACCAGCCATGTGCTTCAGCAGGCTGCTGAATGGGAAACTAAATTTCATAAGAGTTCTTGAATGCTGTCTTGGAAATTAGATATCCACACTCACAACAGGAAATTGTAAATGATGCCAATATTATGCACAAAAGTGGTGTGTGTGTGTGTGTGTGTGTGTGTGTATGAAAAGAGAAAATCAGTGTGTGTAGAGGAACAGTAGGAGCAAATGCTCTTCTGCAGCATGCCGTGCATTTTGCACATGCACATTGTATTTGGGTACTGTCTGAAGAAGCCTTCAGAGATGTACATTGCTTGAAACCACTACCCATCCTTTATGCTGAATTTTTATTACATAACTCCTACTGTGTTAGCAAAAAAAAAAAAAAAAAAAAAAAAAAAAAAAAAAAAAATCAAATAAATCTAAAAGTACCAGCCCTGCTACGAGTTCCAAACACAGTTCTCATTTCAGGATCCTGGCATGCACTTGTAAAACATTTAAATACCTATTGGTGGATAAGAAAATCAATTTACTTGTGAGGTGACTAAGTAACAAAACATATTAGAATTGATGTTACAATTAGGAAAAAAAAGAAATAAATTGTTTTTCTGCTCATTAATATTTGGATAAATATTTATGAATGTATAAAACAAGCAACTACTGCCAACACTAGATCTTTATTATGCCAGGCATAGGAATAATTCAAGTATTTAGGCAGCTGCAGGTTGAACTTAGCCCCACTGGCTGTTCAGCTGAATTCGATCTGGCCTTAGGAAGACTTTGCTTTGGAGGCAACTCAGGTTATGTGGTTTCTCTGTGTTTTTTGTTTGGGACTCATTGAAGAAAAGGACTGAGACAGTCTGCAGGTAAGGGGCTCCTGACAATGTGTTTGTCTTGACACATGTGCACTGGGCAGAGTGGTCCCCAGTGTGGACTTGGCTGCTCCCTTACAGAGGGGTTAGCCAGAGAGGAAGGATTTGCAGGAGTTTGGTTTGCAGTGTTGGCCAGATGAACATTTACAGCCTGGCAGCAGCTGTAGGCATTCCCTCAGGACAGGCTTTCCACTGGGGCCTTGTTTTTTTTCCCTTCTGTTTCTCATTAAAACCCTCAAATCCAGGCACCTCAGCACACATGGCACATATGAACCCTTTTGCCGAGCATTGTGTGCAAGCCTGCTCGCTCCTTGTGCAGGTTGGTCATCTTATTGCAGAGGGCAAACCTTGCTCAGCCTTCCTGCTGCACAGGCAAACTGGCCACCCTGCTGTCCGGCAAGTTGGCTTTTGTGGATCCTGAAGGGACGAGAGGACATTTCCTTTATACAGCGCTGTCCTATATGTATGCAGCTGGGAGAGGAGAGGAGGTCGTGGAGAAGAGCTGTGGTGATCTGACTACCCACAGCCATTTTTCTCTTTTCTCCCTGGTGAAGTGGAACCTGATTTTCATTTTTTTTTTTTTTTTTTAAAGGGAAAAAAGAGTAATGGCTTCATTATCTTCAGGCGATTTTTGTAGCCCTTGTCTGTAGTTCAGGATGCGAACAAGAACAATAGGTATTTTGGAACCTGAGGAAAAAACAGCTGGCCGACGTCTCTCAAAATGTAATTTTATAGGGGCACGCATCAATAATGTGACTACCGCTCCATACGGATATTACGCAGGCAGCCTTAATACACTTGCATGGCATCCGGATTGACAAGACAGACCATGATGGCTCCAAAGGGTCAATAAAACATGCGCCATGAAGGACTTACACAATAGACAGTAATGGCTTCTTTGGAGCTGTTACGGTCTATTGGGTCAATAATAATCCACTTTTTAAAGAGTGCCAAAATATGAATTTACACAACAGGCCGTAATGGCTCCTGATCTATCAGATAAATGAAATGAATTATCAGCATTAGTGCCCACACTGCAAAGCACGTTTACCTATTAGAATGGATAGAATAAATATTAGGTGCTTCAAAATATGCTTTCATATTCAAAAGGCTGATTTCTAAAAATATCTGGGATAAAAAAAAAGAAGAGAAAAGCCCAAACTCGCATGGTCAAACCTGTGAAATAAATAGCATAGATCATGAAATTTAAATCTGAGACTGTCTCTAGGAGATTACTGTGATTCCACTCTACATTATTTTTAATTAAGGATGGCAGCAACCTATGCCATGTATTTTTAAACTTTTGTTAATTTTTCTAGAAAACTCAGGCCTGTGAACCGGGGAGTCCGTGAACATTTTCCCACATTGGTAACCCATTCTTTGTAATTGCATCTTTTCTCCTTTATTAAGAGCTCGTTGCCTGAGTAATGGTTTGCAGGATCCAGATTGCATGTTATACAAACAGGCTTGGTCTGAATATATGCATTCAAGACCAAAAATTTGTTTAAATAACATATGTTCTGTTTGCGGCCACCTATCTGTCTCTATCAAGGAAGATAAAAGCCCTTGTCTACCCTGTTTCAGCTGCGCAATCAAGACAGAAACCCTCAACTGATGTTTGCCAGCAGGTGGTGACATACAGCAACAAGCTCCAATGGCAGCAACATTTTCCTGCAAAACTTGGAGAAAATCCAGGCTTCAGGAAAATGAAATATGCCTTCAGTTTGGGAAGAAATAATGATGAATGTCCATCAGCAACACATGCGATGATTTAGTCTCGTTGCATGGCAAGAAGAAGTATGTTCAGTCCACAGCAGGTCAAAAGTTTTCCTTGCTGTTTCTCTGCATTTCCTTCTTGTTATTATAAAACATTTGGCTTGGCTGTGAAATATACTTTTAATTAAAAGATAGGAAAATCATAGTAAGACAGCAGCAGCAGTGAGCTGTTAGAAAGCCTGCTGTCTTAGCTCTTGTAATAAACATAACGCGAAGGATAGGTGCACACAAAAACTGAAGTGTTGTGGTGAGAATATGTATACACTGACTTATCCCAGTCCTTTCAAATAGAAGTGTAAATAGCGCTTTCTGCTTGTGTGTGATTTTCTCATGCTTTTTCAGACTTCATGCTTTTTTTTTGTTTGGTCTCACAGCCAGGTACGCTTGTTCGAGCTGCTCGTACGAAACACCACCATTCAGTTTGCAGTTGGTTAATGAGCAAATAATTTTTCCATAATAGACAAGAAAAAAAAATTAATAAAGAGTCATGGCAGGATGTCACCTTTGGTTTCTGTCATGCTGTGGTTTCCAGGCACTTAGAATTCCTTGGATGTCATGCATACATTTTATATACATGTTACTCCTACCTTAAACAACGTGTCCCTTAAAAGAAATTTGGGTGCTTGCAGCATCTGAAGTGCGATAACTTAACTGAGGAAAATACAAGTCTCGTCCTGCTTAGCAGGGAGCTGAGAACAGGATGAAAATATAAAAATACCAAGGATTTTTTTCTCCCTTCACAGTGTCTGTTTCCTGCAAGTATCTACCATCTACAATATTGACTGGTTTATCAGGCAGCAGGTATCTCTATCAGTCTATCTTGAATCGTCATCCAACAGGAGATTAAACGCTGCCTGCCTCCTTCTTGTGATTTTCAGTCTTCACATCGCAAAGTTTTCAATCAAATTTCAGCAGTGTACATTTAGCTTAGAGAACTCGTGGAACTTATCTTCCCAAAGCAGGTGATTTAGACCATGTTTACCTTGTACAGTTTCAAGATATCTCTCAGCAAACCTGTCCGCATCTCAGGCCTTGAAATGATTCCCAAGTTTGTTTTTTTGCTTTTCTGTGTCTCACTTTCTCTTTCCTTCCCCAGCCAGGCTACCAGCCAAACAACAACAATAACAACGTGGGTCCTGAATAACAGACAAGTGCCAGTTTTGGAAGAGTGAATGCGGCAACCTTGTCTTGTTAGCTTTTAAAAAACAAAAGTAATGTGACCACTTGCAGCCTTGTTCTAAGCAGCTTCCTCATTAGTAATCTTTTCAGTGCACTTATCACAGTTGTGGTTTCAGCCCATGAATCAGCTCGAGTCCGGGAGGATGTCAGCTGGGCACACTTCTTGGTTTGCATTGGATACCTGAGGAAGTTGTGGGCTGGGAGGTATCCTGTAAAATAAACTATGGCTCCATTTGTAAGGAATACAGTGTGAGGCAGTTGACACTGAATAAAAAGGACTTCTTTGCCAATTAGCATATTTTCTGCATAGGATTTTCATAAGCAGACTAACTAGAATTTGTATAAGCATAAACCTGAGACTAAAAAATTCTGGAAAGGCAATTCAAAATAATCACAAAAGCCAGACTGAATTTTTGTGGTGCATTCTCCATGCAAAAGAGTTAGAATATAATATAACTAAAAGTCATTCTGCTAAGGTAAAGGAATGGAGGAACTGGGAATTATATTTAGAGTCCTAATTAGTCTCTTACCACCAAATACTTTGTACAAACTGGTGTACAGCAGACAGGACAAGGTCTGGGAGCAAGATTTGTGCCCCGCTTCTGGCCACTTAGACCTGTACAAAAAGACTGTAGTGGGCTAAAATGGTCCGTGATTTATTAGAACATGGTTCTGGCTGAAAAAGCAAATGAGGGTGCAAGTATGGTACCAGAGGGTCAGAGGTTGCCTTCTGAGGACTCTCTGCTTGGAGGGAGAGGGAGCATGTGCACATTTCTGGGGGGATGGGGCTGCTCATGAGGTGCTCCCAGGCAGCACTGTGAGCCTGGGGCCAGCATCCAGCACTGATGAATCTCAGTGGTGTGACATGGCCCAGCTCCATATGAGGACTCAGCGGCAGGATGGATAAGAGAAATGTGATTCTGGATACAGTGGTTATGAACAGGATGGGAGTTTAATCCTGAACTACTTATTCTAGAAGACCCGAGAGACTGTTACAGTAATTCGATGCCAGCTGGGAAGAGGCAAACACCTCCCAGGTCAGTGCTTTGGCCAACAGCCTGATGACAACAGAGTGTTCCCATCAGGCAAGAGAAATCTACCAGAGGGTGATACCCATTAGAGTTCATCTGCTTCGTGCTGTCAGGGCAGTATGAAAGAGAGTGAAGTGACAGGTGAGTTGGCCCAGCTGCTTCTTCATGAATATCTGAGATTCTTGCATAGTGTAAGTGGAAACTATAGGAACACATCAAAGAGGAAAAGACACTGAAAATTATAAGACTGTGCCTAGATGATTTTTAAAACAGTGAATTTGGCTCAATCTAATTCACTTCCTACACATGTGAAGTGGAGAGTAGATTGAGGTGGTAGGAGTGAAACAATTTCTTTGTTGTTGAATGTGGAAACTAATTATTCTTTTTTTTTTTTTTTTTCCCCCCTTCTTTTGCCCACATGTTGTGCTTCTTCCTTCCCTTTCCACAAGTACAAGCAAGCAAAAATGCCTGGGGCCAGGCTGCAGAGAGAGGATTATGGCACAGGCCCACTCAGGCATCAGTTTTGTTGAACCCCGTTCAGAAAGTATCTTGTTGGCAGGGATCCATGGATGTGGCGAATGAGTGTTAAATAAACTGATAGCTCAACTAATGCCCGTGGTCCCTTCAGCTCAAAAGGGAGCACAAAGTGTGAGTTGATACCCAAGATGTAAATAACTATTAGTTTTAGAAGTACTACCTTCTCCTTACCTGAGAATTTTTCCATACTGAAGTACTGCAGGCAGCCATTGTGAACACAGAGCTTGTGAAGTGATGCAGATGTTTTGAGTTCAAAAAACCCAAGATGTATGGTTGTGGCAAAGTAAAACCTGATCTTTTCCACTTGGTGGTCTCATCTGACAATATCATGGAAGCAGAGCCCAGGGCAGCAGGAATACTTCCTCCATCAGGTGGGATGGACAGGTTGTACATGTCCCAGACAGAGATCTTTGAGACTCAGGCGGAAGGTCAACAAGGTCCAGATCACAAACTCTGAAGTCTCTTTCTCTAGCAGTGCCTGCAGGCTGGGGACCCTGGGGAAAGGCTGTCTTCAGGTACAGGGTCCAGATCTGCAAGGAGAATCTGGGTGTGCTTGTGCTGGCTTGAACTGCTTAGCTTTGTTTTAAGATTTAGTCTTAGATATGTGATGCACAGGTGTGAAACATATTCTCTTCATTTAAGCCCAGCTACTTACATCTTCTGTATTCAAACTGGTTTTACTCTCCTGGCAATAAGCTTTATGTTGTCATCAGCCCTTTTGGTTTTACTCCATGTATTTGTAGTGCCCCTTAACACACACTTCCTCTCATGGGACTTGTAGAGTTTGCTGTCCCATTACTGACTAGGGTAATCATCTGATTTTTAGGTGAGGCATGTCCATGGACATGCATACAGTTACCCTGTAGAAACATGAGCTGTAAGGCTATTACAGTTGTGGGTCAGTAATAAGGCTATGGTTCAGGCTGCTAAATATGTTCACATCATTTTAATGTGTTTTCAGTTGCTAAGCTTTAACTTTCTGGACTGCACATTTCTAAAACAGGTCTTTGTCTCAGTCCGGATTTTTTAGAAAAGAAACATGAAAAAATGGTTCAGGTACAGATGAAGTAGACTGTTAGAGTTTAAAACCCATGTGAAGATCTGCCCATGTTTCATTGGGATGTAATCCTCCATAAAAATCTTATTCTTATCCACATTTATCAGAGGTACAGTCAAGTTTGGCAGCAGAATCTGACCTAGCCCTGGCAGAGCAGGACTTTCTTTAAGTTGCTTGTGGTTACTATGGGTATAGTAACATACCTATGGTTGTAACCTGTGGTTACTACAGGTATGCTTCAGTCACAGGATAAAGGATGAGTTGTCCCTTGTTCCTTCAGTGCAGCTGTCTGAAAAGCTGAGAAGTGAGGTGACGGGAGGCAGGAGGGATGTAGGATACAGGAACAAGATGTGCAGAAGAAGCAGCTGCAGGAGGAGAGAGGCGGGGGAGGCGCTGGGGAGGGCAGAGAAGGCTGGGAGGTGCGATGAGGAGAGAGCATATTCTGGAAGTGGGGAGAGGTCTGATAGGGGACTGGCACAAAAGAAAAAGGTGACAGGTGGAGTAATAGTGTGTGATATATATGAGAGAGGCAAATTTGGGCATTTTTGAGGGCTGGCTGTGCAACCTCAACTTCTTTTAATGTTTGTATATGTATATGAAATGCACATTGTTATGTAGGTTGGTATTCTAGCATTTAACATATCACTGGCATAAGGGAATATTGTATATATGACCACTTTAATATACTTATGCTGGGAGATAAATGCATTTTCTGTTGTTAGGATGAGGTCTGAGAGCAAAAAGTTTAAGGAATCTGAGATTTGGGCTACTGTTTCTGCTGGTTTGGGGGGGTTTTTTTTGGTAGTGTTTTTTTTTTCCCTATTCTTTTTCTGCTTGTTCTCTATGTTAAAGTAAACAGGACATTTCTCCTATAAACACAGATTTTTGTGGTTTCAAATTTAGCTCTCATGGTAGCACTTTTACTGAGGCTGTTGAGCTCAAACCCTGGGAACCCCAAGATGATTTCCATTTGGGTTCGATCAAAACACTAACTAAAAGAGCAGCGTTCCCCAGCACCCGCTGCACTGAGTGTGCTGAGCAGCCGGAGGACGCAGGGGTTGCACCCCTGCAATCCCTGGAATTGCAAACCCTCAGCTCAGATGCAAGTACCAAAGAGAAATGCTGAGAAAAGGAGGGAGGGAAGAAGGAAAGGAGGGCATGAGCCCTAACCTGCAAAGCCTGCAGTAAGGATCATTCATTTTTAGCAGCTTTCTTAAATCTTGAATGGAAGTAACATATTCTACATCGTATGTTTTTTTAGTGTTGATTCCTGCGCTCAGCTCTTCTGGTGCTTCAGAAAATGTGTTTGAAGGTGGCTGAGGTATTTCAGTTTGACAAATAAACTAAGCTGTGGTTACTTTCTCAGTATGTTTTGTGTCATGGTGCTAATTTCCCATTCACTTGATTGGGATGCAATGATTTCACGACAATGTCAGTGCAGGTCTATGGAAAAGACATTATGGTGTCAAAATGAAATGAAACAATGTTAATTTGTCTATGGAAACGGTGTTACACTGCCAAATTGAAACATAACCCTCAGCTCAGCCACCTTGAGACTTGGCGCTGCCGTGCTATTGAAGGACCCCGCCACACGGGGTGATTTTACAGCGGCTCACTGGGAAACTACAAATCTGGATTAAATATTAGAGGAGGTAAGACTATTTGTTTTGTTCTTTGAAATCACAACTGTATAGCATTTCCTAGTGTTACAGGGGCCTTCCACATGTGCTGCAATACCTAAAGCCCGGGGAGAGGGTGGGAATCGAGGGGAGAAAAAGCACTTTGGCAACCTTTGCTCAGATTTCTTTTGGATTCCATTGGCTCTCAGCATGTCTCACTCCTAGCATTATATTAATGGATCTTTTTAAGGTGAGAAGCATTATTAGATTTTGCAGTGTTCACAGCACCTAACCAACATCTGGGATACTGGGGCTCAAATTAAGCAGTGCTCTAAATCCAATTTGGATTTTAATTCCACCAGGATGTAGCATTTCTAGTAAAACAAGAACTTGAACATAAAGCAGAATCCAAAGTGTAGGGAATACAATAATGAAAAAGAATAATAAGCAAGCTGAAATCAAAAGACAAGCGCAGAGGGAAGGAAGAAGCAATATATAAAGGGATATAGAAAAATATAAATAAGTATTTTCTCTGTTGTTAGGGATCTGTGGAGTGATAGAATCTACTTATCAATCAGTTTGTCTTTTATTTTGTTTTATGTTCCTGGACAGTATGACCACCTTTGAAAGAGGGTGATCTTTGATCTCCTGCCCTGGGGCGAGCACCAGCAGATGTTCTTTTGTTCTTCTCTCCATAGTCAGTGTCCCTCACCTCCTAAAGCTGAAGTGTGCTCCCCAAAACTGACAGGTGTTTCTCTGTTTGATTGCAAAGAGATGGATTTAGGCTAAATGTGACCTGAAACCTTCAAAGTGGAAGGGCCTCCCAGCATGCTTGCAAGCTGGTGGGAGGGAAGGCTGTTGTAACATCTGCACTTCTGGGAATATTGGCAAATCGCATACAGATGTCAAGAAGAAATAGGCTCATCCAGTCTGTTAGGAGGGACTTTAGCACCCTCTTTCACCATGGGTGAATTTCTGGGGTGATTCTGTTTGCTGAGCTTCTTGGTGAATTTTTTTCTTATTTGTGAAATGGGTGTAATGGTACTTCCCTGACTCTTGTAGATATTAGGGGGAAGAAATAAATTACAGGCTTTGTGGTGTCTGGGCAGTACTATAAGGTGGTTATTTCAGAGCATATGGCATCATGAGCTGAGGTGGATGGAAAGGCTAATCGCTTGAGCACTATAAATTAAACAAGTCAATCCTTTCTTTACCTGTGCCTCAACTGGCATTAAAATCTGACACTGGCTAATAAAAACAATAAAGCTATCCAATCTTATTGATGACTATGTAGATTTCTTGGACATGAGGAGCTGTGTGTTCTCCTCTTGTATATTGATATAGATGTCTCTGGGTTGCGCACAGCATTTCTAGATGTTCGCTGCAGTCCCAGAGCTGAAGGTCCTCCAGAGATTCCAGTTGCTGCTTACTGTGTGAATGGTGTGTGTTTCTTTTTGCGTAAAGTTCCTTCTGCCTTTCTTTCTTCCTGAGGTGGGAAGTGTGCATTTGTTGAATCTGGTGGATGCGGTCATGCTGGTCATTCTCAGGAAGATGCTAAGTGCTCTCCTCAGCTTTGACAGGCAGAATGAACATGGACATTAATGTTCACATGAATGTTTAACCCCCATTTGCCTTGCACAAGCTTTCATGCACTAATGTATAACTGGTATTGCTGCCCCAAGAGAGGAAAGCACAAGGATCTTCCCCCCCATTTATTGGACCCCTTTCTCTTTCCAAGTGATATCCATCAAATCACTGTTGAGAGTTAGCTGTAATTTATCCATGAGCCACATGCATGCTGCTCCATCCATAGCTCTTCACAGAGATTCCCGGACTATCTGAATGCCTAGGAGGAAGCTTTTGGCTCTTCAGGCACCATTTACATGTTGGTTTTAAGTAGTTTCATGTTGCACTAGTTATAGTTGTTCAGATGTGCAACCCACAGATGAAATGTGCAATCCAATTTCAAATTTACAGGGAAGAACTACAATGTGAAATATTGCAGACCTCCCAGCTTGTTGCAAACAGCTAAGACAAATCATTGGATTGAAACTTTAATGAAATAACATGCTATACAGTTGGGGATTAAAATAGAGGAATCATTTGTCCTAGATGAGGAAGGCAAATTCGATGTATTTTAAATGTGTTTTAACCAATGTAAGATTCTTGAAATGAAATGTTATTGTTCAAAGACAGAAGGAAACCTTCCTTTCCAGGATTGTCTCTCCCTCTCACAGGCACACATGCACACACACATACATGAACACACCCACAGAAGCGCCCGCCTTTCCTTTCCTGGGGCGTAAAGCATGGTGGACATCTGGTTGCCAGGCTCAGTCTTCTCTCCCACAAGCACAGAACAACATCATTGTTTGAATATGTTCTTTAGAGGTTGACATTTGGGGAATTTATCTTCTCTCCTCCAGTAAGTGAGAACATTCCAACTATTTTATGCAATGTGTAAACTGCAGATTAATTGCACAAATTATATAAATTATCCTAAAACTTTCGGTTAATGTTTGCCACGTCAACACTGCAATTGAGCTGACTGGGCATGTGGAAAGCCTCCATGTGGCAAGCGACAGTCCATGATGCAGATGGAGAGGCGATTTGCATCTATCTCTACTTAGAATAAGTACTGCAAGGACTGCAGTCTGCAGGCAGAATAGGTAATGTGAGATTTTCATCAAAGCAAACAAAGCAATGGGCTATAGTCTTGCACATTACTACTTAATATGTAGGGGTCTGTAGGCCTCTCCCAAATAGCAGGTGAACATCCATTGTGTGTGTGGTGGTGGGGAAAAAAAAAGGAAAGCTACAGACTTAAATGCTTCAGCAAAAAAAGAGTCTTCATTGCTTGTGAAATCAGCCACAGTAGGGGAAAAAAAGCAGCACACTTTTAACTGATTTGTGTCCACATCAGCTGAACTCTACTCTCTGTGGTTTAGATTGAGTGGTGACTCCTCACAGGAGGAATCCCACAGGTCATGTCAAATTTGCCTTGTCATTTCAGAAGATGTGTTAGTGTAATATCTGGATTTGTGATAGAATAGAACAGAGCAATGACCCGGAGTATGCCTTTCCATCAACAAACACAAGCAAAATATCTGTAGCAGAGCATATAACAGTGGAGTAACCTCTTAAAGGTTATGTTTAAACTGCTGTGGACTCCAAACATTTAGGATTCACAAGCAATCGCATCTGTCCTCCTTGCAGTAGAATGGAAACCAGAACAGAAGATGTAAATTACCCCCTGAAGAAGGAGTAGGCTTGAGGCAAGCCAGCACCCACTTTAGGTCAGAGGCTGATCTCCTGAGGAAGCTTCAGCTCTTGTGTCACATAAGCACGTTATGACATTATGTTAGCAATCTCTACTTGCTTTGAAGTAATGGCAAATCCAGCCACTGAGGCCAATTTAGGCTTAACAATAAAATGTGCCATCATTATTTCATTTTTCACATTTTTTCCTTTCAGAAGATCCCTAAAGACTCAACTGTTTCCAGCAAGACTTGAATTTGGACAAGAGGATTGTAACAGGGGGTGATTTGCTGGACCTCCAAAAATTTCATTCAGGCTTTCCCAAGTCTGTATAAATGCTCTCAGAGTCAGTGGAACGGGCTTCTTACCAATCAGTGGTAGAGGGGTGTCAATAGTTATTCGATGCAGTTGTATAAATTAGGCATTTTGTGAATAAGTGCAATCTCTGACTTAAGGAGGGAATTCCCTTCTGTGAAACACCTGAGTGGTGAAAGAGCTCAAGTTTAGAGATTTGGAAGACATGGAAGAAGAGTGCACAGAAGGAAAGGGGTGTGAATGTCTAAACCAGACAAGATTTGTTTCTAAAGAAGAAATTCCACTGTGCCTCCACATGCTTTTAAAGCAAGGGGCAAGTGAAAACTGGATTTTGTTACAGTGGAAGAAAAAATTCCCATTGCGTTCAACAGGGCTGGGATTTCATCCAAGACCTCCACATCATTCTAAGTCACTCAAGTAGCCCGCATTTAATCTTTTACAAAGAATATTCTGTTGCCAGAAATTATCAATGTTTTCTAATTTTCTGACTTTATCATGTGCAATGCCCTGTCGTGACTTCTTTTTATACAACACATTTTTGTTTTCTTTAATTTTTCTTTCAGTCTTGCACATATTATCATTATGCCCCAAAAGATCAAAGAATCATAGCATAAGGTAAAAATATCTAATTTCTAAGAATAAAGACATATTTTTTATAAACTTTGTTTTTATTTTAGTACTTAATAAAGAAAAAATACCTGGATAAAATCTGGCAGTTGAAGAAATGCAAGATATGTTCCTGATTTGACTGAGGGCAGGATTTCACCCCACATTTTCATGGGGAATATTTAGCACACAGGCATTCCATCCCTCTGTATCCCCACCCCCATATATTTCAAAGCAAGAACAGAAGGCAACGCAAAAGTAGCTGCCACCATCCACCAGATAATTCTTTCAAACATCTCTCAGCATTCTAAACCATAATCTAAACTTATGTCCACATAACAAATAACAGCCCTTTGAAATGAACTGAGAAACTGTAAAGCCATTAAGAAAATGTGCCATTAAGGAAAGGATTTCAGCATTTTCTATGAAAAAGGTTCAGAATGTATGTATTTCCACATGTTCAGAGAAATGATTAAAGTGTTTATAGCTTTTGTAATTGGTCTCTCTCAATTTAAAAATATAGGGTTTTTTTAAAGTTACATTTCTCTGCCGCTCTTTGTCTAGAATAACATTAATGAAGTCCCATTTTCTCAGTTGCTGAAGGTAGAAAACAGAGAAGTGATGTGTTTAAGAGAATGCATTCTTGAAACGTACCGTCTGTCTGCCCATATACCAGCAAACATGGTCTCTCACTAACGTGTCCATTAGACGCAGCATGCTCCTGCAGGGTCTGGGGCTGCTGCTGTTCATGTGGTGGTGGAGAGTATATGGCAACAGGGGAGGGGGCTCACTGTCCCTTTCAGGGCACCCTTCTGCATGCCACTGTCTGCATGCTGGTACAGAGAGCTGGAAGAAAGACACGTAATGTTTCTTCCGCTACATTGGGTTCAGTCAAGGATGGTCAACATAGCAAGAAAGCCAAATTCCATCATTAAATCCCTAAAAGAGAAGAAAAGGAGGAGGGAACTGGTAGAGAACTTTCTTTCCGAATCATACCCAGCTCTTTTTAGAAGAGCTCATTCTCTGCTCCATTAAATATTATAAACATGCTGTCTGCGTTTACAAAAAACGCATGGCCTTGTGTTCACTGAGTGAGTGAATCAGTAATGTCTTGGTTCTGAAGGCCAGAGCCACTTTCATCACCTGCAGATCATGGCCTTTGGAGTGGTCTGTGGGACATCGGGGTCAGTCTGGAAAAGAAGGAGGAAGATATTCACCCAGTTTCCAGATGAATACATTTGTTTTACAGATAAGAATATATACACAGAAGTGTAAGGGTGGGTGGGTTTTTTTGTAGCAACTGTCAATCAGGTCACATATCAATTTTTTTTCTTCTGTTATTTTCTTTTATGCTGTTAAGTTAAAGCTTTAGGTTTTGTTCTAATTGTAAAAGCATATATCAAATGTTTCGTTATTTCTTTTCATAATACCCCAGGAGAGGGTGTTTTACCTTTCCTTTTGTAAATTAGCTTAAGTAGAAATTGTCAATCTGGAATTGACAGGTATTTGTTACAGACAACAAGGCATTGTTCCCACTTTGCTTCATTCACCAACACAGGTGCTGCTGTCACATGTCACAACAATGGGGAAACTTATTAAACTATAAAGAGTAATAATACTATAATATAACAGCACAGGGTAAAAAATCTGAAAGTGTGTTTGCTGGCTGAAGGTAGGAAATCCCATCCTTCGTGTAGCTCATCTGTCAGCTCTCTGCTTCTCCCACGAAACTCTTCTTTCCTAGCTCTTTCTTCCAGGATTGCCCTTATAAATCACTGACACCCCAAAAGCTAACAGTAGGACGGAGGCATAACTCAATCCATGAGGTTGCTCCTCACCTGTTGAGCTGCTGAAGGAGAAAGGGCATGGGTTCTGTGGGAGCCAGGATTACTCTGGTCTAATTACAGCAGTGCTGGGCCAGTTGCTGGATTATGTTGTAGAGTGTATTGTGACAGTGCAAATATCCAGGGGAATTTCTTCTGTCAAAGACTGGCCTAGATACAGGGAATTTCCTAAGTAACTTGCTAAAGAGCTTCTGTTTTGTGAACTTGTCAAAGAAGGCGACAATGGTCTTTGCTGGGCTGATGGTGCTACTGACCCTGGGCTCCGTCACTGTTGGCTAAAGAGAGATGTACTCTAGAAACAGGCCTGAGCTGCAGAAACTGGGATAGGGTTCAACTCACATCACCCAAATGTGGGGTTGAATGTGAGCAAATTAGAACATTGCCATCCCCTGACTGGCAGCAAGTCAAATGGGTTCTTTGGGCTTTTTCGCTTTGCAACAAACGACAACAACAAAAGCTGGGAGAACAGAGCTGAGAGAAGTGACATAATCTGCAGAAAATTTTTCCCTTTTTCTGCCTGAAGGACTATTTTGATTTCCAGCTGCATCTCAGGTAAGCACAAAACATGATATTAGATTGAATGTGCCAGCTGCTTGTAAATGGAAATACTTGTAGTTGATCAGAGGAAGAGTCAATGCTATGCTGCCTTTCTGATATCTTTTCAAATATTTGTAGAGACTAAACAGCTCCTGGCCTAGCTTCAAAAAGCTGAGACATTGGTCAAGCAATTTTAGATGTCTCAGTCTCAGTGGGAGCATGTCAGCGGCTGGGGTTATAGGCAATACTCTGCAATCTCCTATTACTCCCACCCCACCATACTCTAGCCCTTCCCCTAAACCCCATCTTTCCTCTTCTGTGGTATGGGAGAGATGGTGATTTGGAGCCAGCTACGTATGCTTTATGTTTCCTGAAGATTAAAACCCATGTGTAATACTCCATAGCCTGTCAACAGCCAGCTTAGGAAAGAGACCAAGGACTAGAGAGCCAAACCCAAACTGTTAGATCAATTGAGGCCAAAATGTGCTTCTCAGTTATAAAAGCTAAAAGAAAACTGGCCAGGCAAGAAGTTTGTCTATTGTAGTCCTGGAAGACTGCTGCCCCCCATCCTGTGTCTTATTCCCTGTGAGTCAGATTATATACAAATCTGCAATAGAAGATATTGAGTGTATGTTTAAAATACTTCTGCCATCAGACAGGGAGAAGACAGCTGTCTACAGTAAATATCGAGCCAATGATTTCTGTCTTTTTTTTTTTTTTTTTTTTTTTTTTTCTGCTTGGGGTACTATTAAATAGTTGCCTGAATCTATCTGCTTGTGCAGAACTGAACAAACACTAAAAACAAGTTGTCAAGACACATCTTCAGAGACAGAGGGTCTTTTTTGTTGTTGCCCAAGAATGTCTTATTTAAAATGGCAGTCCTTGTAAAGATGCAAATTCTATTTCTTTTAAAATGTACCAGTACTGAGAATAAAGCAAGCAAAAGAGGAAATTAAAACAGTGACAGGGAAGGGAGGTCTGGCAAGTTGGCTTTCAACCAAATGACCTCTTGATAGATCAGCTGGGAGCCAGGAATGCATGAGATTACCAAGAACTAGAGAGATTTATAGTTCTTTGTTTGGTCTCTTGGTAAGTTACCGCATACAGTCAGTTATATGATGGGCAATGACAAGGGAAAATGATGGGCAAAAGAAATCCAGAACCTCAACTATTTATTGTGATTCCATAAAAAAATGAAAACAAGGACCTATTTAAAGATTCAGAGCATTTACTTATTTCATTTTAACAATAAACACCACTACTAAGAAGAAATTTTGCATAGCCCCCAAAATGTAGCTCTCTTATGAGAGGTTATATGCATACTGCAAATATAGCTCCGATTGAATTAGGCACTTGTGAAAGTAACACAAGAAACTCCCTGTCATGGGAATGGGCATTTTGGTTTCACTACCCAACCTTCCTCTGAGCTGCCCACCTACAGAGAGAACATCCCTCCATGGACTGCACTAGCTAAACACATCCACAGATTGTACCAGAGCTCTTCAAAAATTTGGAACTTTTGCAGTTTAATCTGCAAAACTTTGAAGGAGTGTTTATATTTTCTCATCATCCAGGTGATGAGGAACATCTGAGCATTTTTAGTTTATGTTATGCAGATTAAAACCTAATATTAGGGTGCATTAGATACCAAGGACATTAAAATGAAAAAGCAAATGGATTACAAAATCTAATTTATGAAGCTGTCCTGGCTTAACAATTAGTGTCATCAATGGGTTCATCAGTGTATTGATTGTTACACCCAAGCATATCCTGAAAGTCTGGCCAGTATGGTGAATCCAGGAAGATGGGGTGATCCCAGGGTCCTTAGGACGTGTAAACCTTGTTAAATAACAAAGCACACAATTTTCCACTGGGTTGCAAATGCTTTTTACAAATAACGGGATCCTGGAATTTTGAAACAGAAAAAAATCTTTAAGCATGAGTACCAGGAGACCCTTAGACAAGGCAGAGGTTCAGGCAACAGTTTAGTTTTAAAATGCAATTATTTGCCTCTTTTCCATATGCAGTTTATATGCCATATGGGCATATGGTACTTTCAATACATTAGATCATTATTATTACTTATTTAGTTCTTTTTAACTAGTGAAGACGCACTTGGCTCTGTACTAGGTAAAAATAAATAGTGTTACACCCCAGGACAGTATTGTCCATAACACCATAATGATGATATCTGTAAGGTATCGTTTGCTATTTACTGTCTTTATATACTAACTTATTCTTCCTTTGTGTTAAACCAGTGAATTATATTATCTTAGTAATTTATTCACTTGTCAAAACTGAATGTTAAGAAGCCCAAAGGTTTGCCTTAAACTTATAATAGAATTTAAAGGGCAAATATTCAAAATTCAGCTTCAAGGTTTGGACCTTTTGTACAACCTTACAAGTGCTTTCTGAGTGTTATCATTTTGTCAGTATGATTCTGACCTGATTTGCATTCCTCACATTTCTCTCTTTAACAGGTCTGAGTTTGCACATGTAAGTTACAAGTTACTGCAAGCAACAGTTGATTTGAAAGTACCTTGCAAATGCAAAATGAACACCTTTTGCTGATTGTTCAGCTTTAAAAAACAAGAGGAGGACTGATAAGACAGAAAGGGTCTGCAAAGAGTAAAGTCATGACCCATGGCTCAGGGAAAAGTTTTCAAAAAACCACCACTAACTTCTGACGTTGTAAGTTTTTGAATGTCCCAGTTGTGGCTTGGATACCTTGAATTTTAAAAAGGTGTCGAGGAGCCCAAAAGGACAGTATGCTTTGAAAATATAATTATGTGGGCACTGGATGGCCTGATGATTTGGGCAATTTGAGATGTTCTCTTCACAGATTCCTGGAGAATTAATTCTGTCTAACTTGAAGGAAACCACTCATTTCTAAGGAATTTGGGAAAAAAAATTAAAAGATCAGAGGACAGTGAAGGTCTTCCCACTTGGGAGAATGCAGCCATAAATCTTCTTCTTGAATATGAAGCTCATCTTAAAGCTCATTAAATAATTCAGAACCTGAAAGAAAACTAACTTCTGTATTTTTAGTCTGATAGTGTACAAGAGCATACTATATTTTTATCTAGCAAGGACTCCATCAAATACAAATGTAACATGTACAACGATCCTTCATTCTAGCTCTAACACAGATGGTTATCCCTATAACAAATAAATAGGCAGACTCAGAATCAAGAAAGGATAAGAAAAATGATAACCAAAAGAAAAAAAAGAAAAAAAGGCCCAGTGCAGATGATCTTGTGAGACACTACTTGATCCAGCTCTCCTTAAGACCTCATATCTCAAAATCACAGTGGGATAGCAGAGCCTAGGAGCACTTACTGGGGAATACAAATACAGATAACTGCAACTCAAACTACCTGTTAAACACACAGTCATATAGTATTCTGTCAGGCAGGTTCAGGGCAGTTTGGAGTGTTTTGCTCTGCAATACACTCCATTTCCTCTGGTGCTCTCCAAGTCCATCTCTGTCAGGTTCCTTGCAAACTTGGGCACTTGAACATTTAATATTTTTTTTTTTAAAAATATCCTTACTTTTTATGTTAATGTCTGTGCTGCAGAATAAAACTAACTGAAGAAGAACAGCTTCCCAAGTTTTATAAATTTGGATGTTTTACTGTTCATTTTCCTTCTCCATTGAAACATTTCTGCAAGATAGTTTTATGTTGGACCTGCCAGCGTTGGCAAGTTTGTGTTCATGGTACAGCATAGAGAATGCCAAAATTAAAGTCTATACCCTGTCATAATTCCTTCACAGGCCTCTAATTTTATTTCCTCCGTCATCACATGACTTCTTAAGGTTCTTATCATCAAAATCGTGTTTATTTCTACTGGTCCATGAATGTTGTAAGGGAGGAAAGTGAGATGAAGATACTAACATCTTTTGGAATCATGTTGGAGGAACCAGAAAAATGTAAAGGAACGCCTCATGTGAAGTCCTTTCTTCTAAACCAGGTCTGTAAACTCACAGATTCACTGCAATCCCTTCCTTGGATACAGGGTATTTGAAGCAAATCCAGAAACCTTGTCAGCTCCTATAGATTATCACAGTGGGTTACAAGGCGAGTGCATAGTTAAAGAATTTCCTGAGCTTCCGGAGAAACCGGTCCTGTCCTTTGTTGCCAACTTGTGGGGTGCCCTTACATAGGTTATTTAAAAGACAGTTTTCAAAGGCTTGCCTGGAAATGTGGTAAGTGACAGAGAAAGGTATTCATCCGGGAATGCTTAGAATAAGTCAACTGGAGTCAGGATTATTAAATTCTCCTGCTGTCAGTGACTTGCAATGCATAACTTGCACTGATTTGAGTAAGCTGCTTCGTTGTGGCCTCTGTTTGTATTCTGGTCTTCTGAACACTTAAGACTTTTATTAGGCAAGTTTCATAACATTTAAAAAGTAAATTAGTGATAAATATATCCACACTTAATAACATTGAAGTAATATCTTCACCAAGATGCAAAGATTGTATGGATAATTCAATCTATAGATTTACAGATAATTTATTCAGTTATTATTTTAACTAGTTTTGCTGTATGAATGAATTAAACAGCTGGCAGCTTGCCTGTCTGTTCATTGCCTCTGCTCCTTTCTCTGCTGTTTCTCATGCAGCTATTTTTGCTTTTGCCCTAGCTGCAAATATGGCATCCTTTTTACTTCACAAACATCCTCTCCAAACAAGTTAGACAAGGGAGATGCTGGAGTGTGAGGTGATCTTTCAGGGCAATTCAAAGACATGTTTTCTTATACGATTTACTAAGTGTTCTCAGAAATATGGTTTTATTTCATAGCATCTCCAATTTTGTTTGTGTTTTTTTTGGCAATCTTATTTCCTAGTACAGTGGAGCAGATTTCTGAATGAGGCTGACGAGATTTGTAATATACCCCGAGTTAATTTAGACAGCAGGTTAGTCCCCTCAACAAAACTGTGGCCCATATACAAGTCAAATCTGCTTTTTTCCTTGGGCAATGATTTATTTCCCTCTTAAATTGGCTGGACCAGTTAGTTTTTTATTTTTATTAAGTCACACTATTCTTAAATGAAACTATTGATTTAAAGTCAGCTTAGTGAGGATTTAATTTGTTTTCAGGGGATTAGAGCAGGTAACATGGGATAATTTTACAATAAAGTGGAATAGAAGCATTCCTTCACATTACCCTCACCTTTTTTTCTTGCCAGGCTGCACAGACATTACAAATTTTCAAGTGAATTGTGGAAATACATTCATAAATCAGGCCTAATTCCTCTGCCTGCTTAAGGGCTATTCTAAAGAATATTTTCCTTTGACCTTGTCCATGTTTGTCCTTCCATGGGCAGATGCATCTGATAATTCCACACAAACACAGATTCACACAAAATATTTTTGTGTCCACAGTAGGAATTGTAAACAGGGGCATTTGTTGAGAAATACAAGACCAGACATGTCTTTTAATACAGTGGCTACAGAGTGCTTTTCAGAGGGTTTTAAAATAGCAATATATTGCTCACAAACAGAGGGATAGTTATAGTTATTTTTGGCATGCCTCTATATAGTGGATATGTTGTTTTTTTAATATAGTACGGTGTTTTTAATCTGTGCTCCATGTAACTTCACAAAACCTCTTCCCTCTTTGTCACTCTGTCTTTCAACCTTATCTAACACACCTGCAACAATTTCTGGGATTTCCCTCGATGATGTGCTGCCTGCTTTTGCTGCTATTGCACTCAGTGACTTGAGTGGGGGTAGGCTCTATAGCCCCAGGTAACGTTACCCCAAAATCAGGCATCGCCCTTTAGACTGTTTCCTCTTTTCGCTTGCCTTGCTTGTTTTCCTTTACAGTCCTCTGCTTTTGACACCACATCCTTGCTGGGAAATACTTAAAAGCTTATCCTACACAGTGTCTTTCCCATTGCTCACACACATGGACCACGTTCCTTCTGACTCTGTTTTTAACTTATGTGCAGCACATACGTGCTCCACCAAGTTGTGGGAAAACACAAGACCGGCGTTCGCTGGAGCACTGAACATCACGTCCCTACCTGGGCTCCTTCACTTCGGCTCTGCCTCAGCTTCCCAACCCCTGGGAACCCAAAGGCAGCAGCAGGGGAATTCTTTTGACTGCACATCTTTCTCTTTCATGCTTTTGTGTTGTCCCTGTCTCTCCGTCTCTCTTGTGGGGTGTGAGGAATATTCCTCCCTGGTACTACTGAGTGCAGTAGGGGAAAAAAAGCACAGATTTTGTCCTTATGTCCTTAATGAGCAGATACTGTCCCACTGTTAACTTTGCTCAGGGGAACAGAGATCTTTTTGCCTCTCCCTAGACTCCTGATAAACATGGAAATGGATGTAGATGGATTTATCCCAGATATTTATAAGGGGAAAAGAGCAGAGGAAGAACAACTGGAAGAGCCAGCACAGGTACGTCGTTGTTAGGAGAGGGCAGGAGTCCTCCCTTCCCTAAGGCAAGAAAGGCCCAGAATGGGAAACACCTGCCTGGCTGATGGCACCATGTGGTTTCCAGGTCTCTCAGGGCTTATTTTAGAGTGGCAAATCTCTCCTCCTTTCCTCTCTTTTTATTTATGACACCATGTCCTCCTGCAGGTGAAGGTTTCTTTTGCTTCATTCTTGTTACAGTCCTGTGGACTGCCTGGCTTTTGAGGGTATTTTTCAGTCTCTATTACTTAACATAGTTTGCTTCTGATTAGACTTTCTATCGTAGGTGTTGCTGATAAAATTTCAGCAGGCACACATGGAGTCAGCTTTACATATATTTTAAACCAGATGCAGCTCACTGGCTGCTTTTTTTTTTTTTTGGTTTGTGGGTTTTTTTCTGTCCCCACGCTATATAAATGTGAGATCATAAGTAGTAGAGAAAGAAGGAGCTGTTTCTTGGAAGACAGAGGAAAAAAACCAGCACATATTCTCCCTTGCACTGCTTAGAAGGACTGTATTTTATTATTATTATTTATTTAATGGGAAAAAAAAATTAAAAAAGCTTTGCACACACTACACTCTACAATTTTATGAGATCCACATCTGGAATCCAGAGCATCTCAGGAATCAATCTATCAGGCCCTAGTCAATTGTAATAGTGCACCTGGGGTGAAATTCTGGCTCCATTAAAGTCAGCTGGAATTTTGCCATTGCAATGCAAAAAGTGATGGCTGATATAGGCTACTCCACATTAACTCTTGGGCAGACTGAGATGGCCTGTAAGTCACCAGTATTTCCAGATTTGGCTTAACGTTCAGGGAAAAAAGCACCCTCAATCCCATGTCTTTATATACACTGAGAAAAAGTAAGAGTTATAATGAGGTCATAGCGATTGTACATTTGGCTGTTACTGGAATAAATGGTCTAAGTGCTCATGAACTTTTTTACTTTGGTAGAGGCTTTTAGGATTAAACAGAAATATTGTTTGTTGTACCTCAGGGTGAACATATATATTTGTGTGTGTGTGCGCGCGTGTGTGTAAGCCATCCAAAATCCTGCTTATAAATATCTATTTAGCTGTGCTTTTTCCAAACCTTCCACTGGAAATGCATTTTGCACTGTAAATAGTATATCCCCATTACCTACCCATCAGTCAAATCAACTCATTTCTGAAATTCAATTAAAATGGTCTCATTGCCATAAATCGAAAAGGATATTTTATTGTTACTTTGTAATTTGGAAGAATGAAAATTAAAACAGTGGCTCTGATGGAAAGAAATGGCTACTAAATCACAATGATATTTTGCAGTTTATCTCCTCATTGCCATTTTATTTCAGTTATTTTAGAATGGAAGGACGATGGAGTGACTTGCAGACTTTATACTAGTTTTATTTATTTTTTGGCTACCCCAAGGACTTGTCTAAATCTTTTTTATGATTGTTTATCTAAGTTTCTCCCAAATGTTTCATCAATTGCTATCCCTGATCTTTTATTCCATATGTTAACTGCTTCCTGTGTATAAAAGACAGTTTGCTTAAATTCCTTCGGCTCTTGACCTGTTCTTACCCTTGGCAGAGACGGTCTGTAATTTGGGGATTTTTTTTTTGGGATTTTTTTTTTTTTTTTTTTGTGTTGAGCGTCAATTGAATTGTCTTGGTGTCAGACAAAATGAACAGAAAGGCCACATATGTGTCATTTAACTTGTGAACTTGGCTAAAGATACAATAGATTTCATGAAATGGGTGTTAGGTGGGGGACAACCAGAGGTTGAAATTGAAATTCCCATGATCTGACTACTGATGAAAATTGAAATAAAATAAGCATGTTTAGAGGCATTTATTATCAGACACAGTAACTAGCAGTAAACAGTAAAAATACTGCTGCTCTGAGGAGTACACACTGCTAACTCTATGACCCATCTTTCAGATTTAGTAGGATTTTACCAGGGGAAAAAATTCAAAAGATCCATTTCAGTTACCTGTTGCTTCAGTATAGAGATTACAAGGGGCCAAACTCATTCCATCTGGTTTCAAATCCCACTCAAACCCCATAATGCTGAAAGTTTTACTTCAGCTGAACATTCTGCCTAGAAACGTCTGGAAAAAGAGGAAGAAAAGAACCACTGGAAACCCAGAGTAAAAATGAATTTACCAGCTGGCAGAATGAAAAATCACACATACCAAGGAGATTTTGTACAAGAAAGTGATGAGAGCACTTCTTTGTACAAGAAGAAGTGATGAGAGCAGGGCATATCTAATAAAAAAAATACTGCATATATGCCATATACAATATACATAGAAGAAGGACTTTGGCCTGTTCAGTAGACAATGTTAGCCAGAATACTATATGTAATTAAGCTTTCATTTGAGTTGAATACAAACATTTGCAAGCAGACACATATGTATAACATCTCTACACAATGAAAATGTGGTTTTAAATTTAACACGGAAGAAAGATTTATGCAGCCAGCTGTCTTTGGTAAAAACTGGTGCAGATCCACATGCCAACTACCATAAAATTTGGTTATTTCTAGTTACCACTCCCCTTGCAAGCAAATCTTTGGGGGTCAGGCAGAGTCTGTAAGACCTCTTTGCTGGGTTCCACGTACCAAGAAAATTCTTGCTGTGATTTTAATGGAAGCTGTGGCTATATAAGGGCACAGCCCCTTATGAGGAGCGTGGTGTAATTTGGGTTGCTTGCAGTGCCTAGTGCCGCAGCTGAAGTCTACGTTTCCCTTCCCTTCAAAGGTCTCTGTGGCAGGTGAGGCTTTTTCCCTTCCCTTGCTCTGAAGATTAAACACAACAAAAGATGTTTTCTGTAAAGCGAGGTACGTGGCACGGTTTTGCCTTCTCTCTAGTTGATGTACTAATGTGTAACTGTAGGGTTTAATTTTACTTTACATTAATCAAAGAACAACAAAGGCCATAAAAACCCCACTAAGAACCATTTCAAGTTAAGATCCAAAGCTAAATGCCATGGGATTTTACCTATTGTCTTGTTTAGTCCCCCTGTAAAAAGAGCTAGATAGCACGAGAAAGAAAGAAAAATTGAGCCTGTGTTTTTTGCATAGAGATGGAGAAAACACATAATAAATTAGGGGGAGGGAAGAGTGAAATAAAGGCCAGAGGTAAACGACGTTTAATTGTGTGAGCTGCTCTTCCTCTTGTGGTTCCTGCCAGCTGCTGCTGCTATTGCTACCTTCCTGTTTTAAGATGAAAGCAATGATGGTAGACACGTGCAGACACACAAAAGAACCTATTTGGACTGGTGTGTCAGCTCATCTTTATCAAATGTTGCACAGGTATATTTTGTTGCCATGCTTCATTACCCCAGAATGGCGTGCCTGAAATGTTTGTCTCTTCTATAAACCCAATAGCTTTCCCAGCGAGTCACATTTGACAGAGCAATAGACAGGTATTCACTTGCTGGCATCCGTTTGTAAAGCCCGGGCAATTATATATATATTATCCATATATACATACATATATATACATACAGGGGAATATACACATACACACATACATATATATGTATATAAACACATTGAACATGAGAGGGAGATGTATTACGATATTTGGAGGGAGAGAGAGAGACTAGATGGGTATATATGCACTATAAAAGGCATACTCTGTACAAAAATACATGCATACTTGTACCAAAATTAACATATATGCTTGTACAAAATTAATAAGAGGAAGTAAGATTTTAATACAAATTTGCCTGTCAAATAAAGAAAAACTTTAGTCAGGAATATAATACTGGGAAAGATAGGTGGATATTCTCTTATATTTTATTTATAGGGTTTTCCACCGGGGAAAAAAACCAAAATATGAGACACATCACTTTAGCCTGGAACTAATGTTAACAGTAGCTCTGTTGAAAAGGAGGAAATGAGAGTAAGAGGAAAAATAAAATGAAGCAATTTTTTTTTTTTTTGTCCTGAGGAAGATGGCATTATTTGGAGGAAAAAGCTATGAGGGGAGAAACCAGCCCCAGCATGTTCTTCAGGGCCCTTCTGCACAAACAGCGAGCCACGAAGGATTTGCAGGCACATCTGCAGACTGAGAGGAAGATTCAATAACAGTGTGGCCACCTTCGTTAGTTTTAAACTAATTCATGTGCTACTGCTCAGTGTATTACTTAAATATATCACCTGTAGCAATGATAATATTTTCCTCCTTCACAGGAGGATGAAGCTGAGGGCTTGCATGCTTCTCCCTGACGAGCACCTGATCTAGCTGTACGAAAGATGTGCACACACCAAAACGCATGTGTGCTTATAGCAGAGGAGGGAGCACTACCTACCCTGCCAAATACTCTTTTAGCTAGAAAGCAAGTTGAAAACCTGGGAATTGAGACATGGGTGCTGCTTGCCCCGCCATCCAGGGTGGAGGGCTAAAGGTGTGGAGGCGAATGGAGCCTGGGTGTAACCAGACAGGACTTGCAGAGTGGTTACATCCCAGTGTGGTAACAGCACTGAAATTACTTGATGGATACTATTTTTATTATTACTACTTTAATGCACCATTGTGGACATGCCATTCCGTACTGTAAAAAAATAACACAAGCAAAACACGGGCCTTATATATGCAATTACATCCACTGCAGCTCAAAAAGAAGACAATTAGTGGAGTGCATTCCCCAGAAAGCCATCCACGGAGGTCAGAGTTCGGGAGTAACATTTCCTTTCTCCTCTCTCCTCCCAGAAAACTAGACATTAGCAACATCAAATCATCCACAGAGCACTCTAACTAAAAGGAGAACATTATGGGTAAGTAACAGGCAATGTAATTGCCTAAACAAACAGAGTTTAGACAGAAAGACTGTGATCCTAGCTTTTCTAAAATGGGGTTGTGTTTAGCTTTTCTTTTTGGTTGGTTTGGCTTTTTTGTCTGTTTTGTTGCATATTTTTGGTAAGTTCTGATTTGGATTTTTTTGTTGTTTTGCTGGTGTCTAATGCTATGAAAGTGTGATATAGAGGATGCTGTCTTGTTTTGTTGCCAAAATTAAAATATGAATTTGCACCTTTTAGTGAAATTATAATGCATGCCTGTTAACAAGGAAGTGAGAAGAAAAAAAGATCTAGATTCCCAGTTTTGAAATGAATCTCTTTTTTTTTTTTAAGTATTGAAAGCATTTGTGGAGCTAGCTTTTTCCCCATTTTAGTATGCACTAGCAATGCACAAAAGGAACTGGAAGCGGCTTAGGCAGCCTGCAAGATGCTGTCCTTGCCGTAGGAATGGAAAGGAGGCCAGAAATACCATGTAACTCTGTTAGATTTCCAGCCCATTTGAGCAGATAGATGTCATTTGGATGGGGTTTGGCTCAGCGTTTTTGGGGCACTCAGAGTCAGTGATTCCTCCCTCCTCTCCAACTGCCATATCGCAGTCTTTCTCCAGAAACACGTGGACGTGATGCTACCTGTTGTTAATGACGGCTAACCGGCTGCTGCCTTTCACTTCTTAGTCTGTTTGCTGAAGGTTGGCTTGCGTGAGTGTGCTTTATCCAGGCTGGGTTTGGTACAGGAGACTCGTAACAGCTGGGGACACATCTCCCTTTTACAAGCACATCCAGCGAAAGGACATGGTAGCTCTCGTGTAACACTGGCAGCAAACACGTTGCTTGCTGTGCTTGGAAGTTTGCTTCATCATTGGTTTCTCTTGTCCAATTTCATTGCAGGCTTTTCAGGATGCATAGTCAGTGTTGGCTGTCTTGCTGCCAGCACCAAGGCTTCTGGTCTTTGTTGGTGCTGAGGCATTGTCATACTTTAATATTACTGAGAAACTTGAAACCCTCCCTCCCTTGACCACTGTGGGATTTGATGTCACTTCAGGAACTGCTTCACACCAGTTCAAGGTTTGAGAGAGGTGCTACAACTTCCACTGCAGATAATCTGCAGCCCTTTAGGATCGCTACTGTGTCTAAACTTGTCCTTAAATAACCTGCACAAAACCAGAAACAGGGGAGATTGCGGGAATACGGAAATGGAAGATTATGGGCTTGAGGGGTCAGGGGAAGCCGCTGAGAAGAAGCAGCAGGTTAAGTAGAGCTATAGGGTGGGTAGGACTTTTGGGTTAAAATTATAGCATCCACTGTGTTTATAACCAACACCATGGGGATTTTCTTTAATGAAAATCCTCAGGCTATATAGGTCCCAGTATTTTGTTTGAGATTTTAAAGGGTGAACAGTAATTGAAGCACTGGAATCAAAGACAGGGGAGCAAGAAATCTGTAGGTGCCTTGCAGCTTGTTGGTCCAGTGTATAATACTGAATACAACTGGTGGGTTTTGGTTTACATCACCTGTATATTCCTATCCCTTAATGATACCTCTTGTGGTCAGATTTTTGAGGAGGCAGATGGAAATTGATGTGAGTCTGTTCCTAGATATAGCTAATGGCAGAACTGGGGCTGCAGTTGGTTAGTCATCAGCCTTGTGTCTGAACTCCATGCATGTGTGCATCTAATAACAAAAATGTGTGTTGATAAGCAATATTTTATGAAAGAATTATTTGCTTAAAATATTATTTTGGTTTAACATCTGCATGTGGATTGAAAACTGGCAGAATAAAACAGAGTAATCCTAAAAGGTATATGATAGTATAAAGCTGGTGTGAGGGAACCTGCTGGGACAGTCGTGGTGAAATCAGATTGGCAGAAATAAGGGTTGACCTGTTAGTGGGAAGAAAGAGGCCAATTTATAACTGTGGTATGTTAGTATGTTGAAATGGCATTTTAATCTCACTTAGTTTACTTATTTTAATCTGTAGGTTTGAAAGTCTTAGAAAATTAGTTAGAAGTAATTTTGGTCTCTCTGATTTTGCTTGGGTTTTTTTTTTTTTTTTTTTTTTTTTTCTTTTTTTTTTTTTTGGTAAGGCAATGCAGGTTGAGCAAGCTCCAAGAAAATGAAGTACCAGAGTGGAGGCAGAAAATAGTGTCTGTTATTTCATGTAGCTAGAGAAAGAAGCAACACCTTGGAGGTGAATGATAGATATTATTATAAAAGAGTTGTAGCTCAGGGCAGGTGAGTGGTGTGTTAATGAGGAGCCACCTCCTGCTTTCTGACAGATGACTGTCATTGTTCAAATGCTGCCATCAGATTGATTAATAACTGGGTCATCCTGCCCTGCAGTTGGAGTAGACTGTCTTCATTCTTCCGCTGATTTCTCTAATCTGCTGACCTGGAGATGACCCAATAGAGGTGGAGCTGAGATTAACATTTCATTTCTTGTAGAACAACAAGAAAAAAATTCACAAGGGAGAGGGGCGAACACTAACCAAAAACTCAAAGAATGCTCCTGTCCCCAGAGCAACCCCCAAACCTATTCAGCATGTGCAAGAGCAAAAGCCCCTGTTTTATGAATAGAGAGTTTTAGTATTCGAGACATTTATATTTTTAATAAAGATTTAAATCAGTCATGTTCATTTCTGCAGTGTCAGCTTAACCTATATGGAAAGATGTATAAGGTCTCTTCAGAACACACAAAGGAATGTAAAGACCTGTGTATTGAGGGGCAGGGGAATGAGCTGATATAACATAAAAATGCTTGCTTTGCCTTAATGCCTCTTAATGTTCACTAAATTCACTATTAAAAGACCAAATAGTAAACAGCATGCTTTGACAAGTGAAATACAGGCATATTATCCCAGATGACTGTTATTATGTGGAAAGAATGGCAATTCTCCTTCAAGATTTGTGTAATTTTCTCTCTTTTCTTGATTTTAACTCTTTTGAAAGCAGTGGCATGGTGAGTTTACCTTTCTCCTTGTCATATGTTGGCAAGGTGTGATGGCTCTCATCTGCTTCAGGAGCATGGAGCACAATATAATAGTCAACTTGTGAGCCAGAGGGATCCTTGTAACTAATTAGGATTCAATTTTCAGACTTTTTGGAACATTGCTTTGGCCAAAAGTTACATGAAAATATCCTTCAAATAGCTTGTGAAATTGGCTCATTTCTGGCACTCTTTTAAAATTACTGATCCTTCTATTACATGGACCAGCTCCGCAATTTAAGACTTTTCTATTTAAATGCAACATTTATAACATTTTACAAGAATACCCTTTATTCCTTCCATCTTTCTGGAGGACAAGGTCCCCTCCCTCCTCCTTTCTCATTACTTACAAAAGCAACCAAGCCTTTCTATCCTGGGACTTCACAACAGAGCAGAACACTCATATGGGATTTCGTTAATCAGGTGTATAGACCTGGAAGTGCTTGATCATGTGTACTCTGTTCATGTGTACATAACGTGTAGAGTACCTTTAGCTCAGTTAAAGCATTAGGTCACTTCTGAATTAGTTGTTTTGTTTCTGCAGAGGACAACCTTCCCTTTTTAATTGAGGCTTATGTTTTCAGATGTAAGTGGTGAGGAGCCAAAGCCAATAATTATCAGCTTCAAGATCAGCTTCAAATCTCAACACTATGGTTCTGAATCATGATTTGTGTTTTAAACACACTTTGCCTTACAGCATGCGACATTGCTTTATGCTCACAAAATACGTAACTAGATGCTAGAACAAAACAAAATCCAGTAGAAAAAGAAACAAGTAGTTTGTCGAAAGAAAAATGAAGCCAGCTACTCATTTTTAATACTTAATATCTGTAGCACCATAGTTCAAGCCATTTCTTTACTGTAGAGTAATTTTTGAACAGTTATCTCTGTCTGCAGAATGTTTCTTAAAACAAGAAAGAAAACTTTGATGTAGGTCAGCCTGTAATAATTCAGGTTTTTTGAGCATGTAAGATTCCAAATAGAAACATTAAATCAGTTCCTCTTTACCTAAAGCTTCATATCTGTAATGTATTCACCACATCCCGTACAATGTATATATCCTGGTGCTTCATTCAGTGCTGTGAGACCACCCCATGTTCCCACATGCCGTCTGGGCAACCTGATGTTTACTTTTTGAGTAGCTTTGGATTGGAAAGATTCAGCTTGGAAACATTAGATCTACTCATTCAAGACCAAACGGATGCAAAATGTGAGGTAGTCATTGCTGTCCTCTTGTGCAAAACAGTGGGTACCAAATAACTTTCAGTTTGTGTAAAACGATAACCAGGAGGTTGTTTTGCTGTTATAAGAATAATATTTAGTATAGGCCTCCTGTGAAAGTGGCTGCCCCTGGAGTCCAGGATTATTGGGAGGCATATTTGAAAGGGTGCCTTGGAGTTCTGTGAGTGGAGGTGAACTGCTTCTGAGTCCCATGAAGTAACTGCTATGGAGATTCTACATTTAGCTAAAGCACACTGTTAAATCAATTCACCTACATAGTGCTATGTTTGAGTTACATTAAAGGTTGGCTTTAAACCCATAAAAGCCGGGAAATTCAGGGTTAAGGCTGAAAATCCTGGCTGCAGTGCTGGTCTTGGCACAAGGCCTTATGACAAAAAAATAATAATAACGCAAAAAATTTTGCATTAAGGCTGCAGTGGCATACTAGATGTCAAACTCCACTATGGCTTCTTTTCTTTACAGCACCCTTCTTTTCAGTCACTTTTTTTTTTTTTTCCACTCTCTTTTGTTAAAGCAAACACATCTGAAACACTGCTTCACATACCTGATGTAACTGAGACCTTTCTGTAGGTAGAAGTGGTGATGTAACAGTAATGTAATTGCCATGAAATGGCAAATGTTGTCTTTTCAGCAATGCCCACTAAAAGACCCTTAAGATTCCTATCTCAGGACTTGTATTGACACACTGGTGTATTGTTGTATCTGAAAACTGCTTTTTTATGTTATCTAGTTGAGCTCCTTCTACTTAAACCATAATTCAGAAAGGAGGAGATCATCTAAGAATTCCAGAAGGCAGCAGAGAAAAAAGTTTTCAGGGAGAAAGCTGAGTTGCCAATGGTGGAAAACAGAATTTTCTGCTTTCAGCAGTGGGACAGAGTAAAGGAGTGGAAAGCCAGTACTGCGTGAGCAGCAGAAGAGCCAAGGTGTAGGCTACAGAGGATTCAGAGTAATCCTGGATCCCATTCTGATCTACGGCAAAATCCTCATTGACTTCAAGTGGGTCAAGATTTCGGCTTCAAATCCCCAAAGTTCACAAACAAAATGGTCAACATGGCTTTTGTGTACAGGCAGTCTTGTGGTCCCTCTCTGCTGTTTTTAGCTCCCCTTACCATAAAGATAGTTTTGGAAAAAAATATGGAAAGGAAACTTAACAGATTATTTTATCCTCACAAGTCTTCCAAGATGGTTTATTTAACCTGACACCTTCTATATAAGCATTGAAAGCACTAGCTAAAATGGTGGAAAGGGGGACAGTGCATGGAACCTGAGCTGAACATTGGAGTCTCTTGTAGTAACTAGCTAAGTATTTGTTGCTGGTTTAATGAGGAAATTGATTTGGCATATTTAACGTTGTTTCTTTATTTTATAGGTAATGGACTATTCCCATAGCTCTGTTATAAAATAGTGTGCATATATATATATCTCTATCTCACAGATTTACAACTCTGCTGTTTCACTAGGGATACACTTAATGTGGTATAAGTCTCTGGATATGACAATTAAATTCACATGACCCACAGACTACCTCACAACCCAAAATTGCCCTTTGCATATTACAAGAGAATAGTGATTACCCTCTAATCACTTGTTAAATCTGCTTTTCCAATGAAATTTTGTCTTTCCAGGGCCTAAAAAAATGGAAGGAAAAAATCTGGTGTTTGTAAGAAAGACCAGTAATGTCCCAGTGCCCATTATCTGTACTTCTGCTAAATATGCTCAAAAGGCCAGTATCACATTTCTTCCCCATCACAAACTTATTGAAACAAGAGAACTTTTTGTTCAGAAGAATCTTATATGTGTAAGTGTCTAAGTAACTTTGTAAATGGATCATTTGGTGTGGTGAATAATATTGCACTGAACTAGCAATGAATTAGCATTTTTGTAATGTGTATTGGTGTCTTGTGCCAGATGAATGTGAGTCTCAGTCCCAGTGCTGACAAAAGTGATCTTCCTTTTTTGAACTGGTAATAGGGTGTAGATAAGCAAATGTAATAGAGGGAATCTAAGGTCTGAATTTGCCATTCCCTTGTGGTTTTGGAGAGCCCAAGTTCTTGAGAAATTTCAGAGCATTACCTGGTCACTGTTTTGTTACAACTTTTTTCTATCATTGCCATAAACTGGAAGTACAACAGCACAGTATTTTCTGCATTATGCTTGAAATGCCCAGAGTCTTTAAAACGAGGGATTGAGGCTTGGCTGAGTCAACTCAACATTTCATTTTGCTGAAGCAGATAAATACACTTTCATTTAATTTACTGTGGGAAAGTCTTTAAAAGCTAGGTCCCATGGCACTTTCGGTGGTAGCAGATTTCTGCACCTGGGTTTTTGGCCAAGGTTACTGTGTACTAGCTGTCCTCTTGACTGCCATTCTTCATCCCAGAGGTGACTGAATTTCAGTGATGGGTGAAGTGATTTTTCTGCTTTGACTTAGGATATCTTTGGACACAAAGCCTAAAATAAATATGAGATATAATTAAACACACAGTGCAGAATTTTTTTATATGGGAGAAGGGATAGGCAACCAGTCAGTTTCAACCTAATTTAAAAGATAATATATTAAGCCATATTTTCTTTCTTCCTTTGTATGTGTAACTATTTTTCAAATTAAAAAGATTATTTTTATAAGGTATAAGTGAACTACCCCTGACTCAGCAGGTCTTAAAATTCGTAGGAAGATGTCTCAATCTCCTGACATGCAAGTAAAATTGTTTTGTTGTCCTCCTTATCTCAGGGCTAACTATGATGGGCTCCAGTTTCCCCAAATGTGCAATTTGTGACTAAATGAAGGGCAGCACCCATGCCCAAAAGACCAGACTAACACCTGCTAACAAGGTCTGTGAGGTAGAGCATTTAATCCCACACCAACCAATAAACATTGCTGTCATCTTTTACCTGCAGTTTAGATTAGAGTATGTTCCATGCCTCTGCAGTCTTTACGAACAGCAAGGAGCTTTAGTCTTAAGACAAAGCTGCCAGTTCTCGTTGGGTGAAGCTATTGTGTTCTGCTGGCTTGTTTGAGACCGATCCAAGGCTGTGAAATCTGAATATGATTTTTGACCCTTCTCGTAACTACAGAGGAGAAATGGTCTGGTGAATAAGCATGGGACTCAGGAGAGCTCTCAGCCCTTATACAAACTACCTGTGTTACACTGGGTAAATTCCCCGTGGAAGTATGCACCAGCTCCCTGCTTGGAAAAAAAGGTTGGAATATCATCTTGTCTATGGAGGTGAGGAAAACCACACTAAATATACTGTGCCTTTAGACTCTGATGAGGAGGGACAAATGAAAGCCTATATTTAGAATGCTAATGCTAATGTGGCTAAGATTAACCTCAGATTTCATCTGAGGCTTTTAGCTGAGATCAACTACAGCTGCAACACCTGGATCATAGTTTCACTGGAGTTCTGGGCTTAGGGGAATCAGACTGCTTTGACTTGGACCCCCTGCTCTAGGATGGAGACTTTTTCACTAAACTGAGCCAGGGTCTTCCAGGCTGGCCCCTCTGTCACTCGAATTTCATGCTGTGGCTGATGTTGTGATGGTGAAAAGCTGGATGATGCAAGCAGATCTCGAAAGAAAGATTCAAAGGCCCCTAACCAAGTCATGCTTATGTCTACATACTCACATTCATGGTATATCAGGAACTCACAGCAGTCAATTTTTCAAAACAGTGCTAAGAACATATATTTCACATTGGTACCATTATTATTAGCAGCAAATATGAGTGAGGAAAAAGGGAGGGCACTAAGCATACAACCCTGCTATTAACCCACCCACCTTAGTTTTCTTTTTTTTTGAGCCTGAATTCAACTTGAAGCACTATTTTGAAACCTTTTGAATTTAACCCCAAACTCACCCTCCCAATATCCTATTGTTGATTCGCAGTAACAGTTCAAAACCAACCAGTCATCCCTTAGCTGGGGCTTGTTCAGCATAAAGTCCATTTTCACCCATCAGAGTCTGCAGGGCAGCATCAGACTGCAAGTCCCCTCATCGTCCTTGCTATGTGACATGACAGCACGTGTGTTATGTGTCTATTTCCATATACCCATGCTCTGCAAATATTTGTGGGGACCCATTCAATATGGAATCTTTCCTTACCTGCCTGTGCTAAGCTTTTACTGCTGGTGGGAGTGTCTGATTTCTCTCCTCCTGTGAAGAAGAAAAGAATGTCTCCTGGTGGAGAACTGTGGGGCTTTTCCTGCCTAAAACTTGTCCTATCTTGCCCTGTTTAGGCTTCACTAACAGCAATGCTGTTAGTGCCCCATCCTATTTCCCACCTTCATGCTACATCATTGACACTACTGTGCTGAAAACTCTGTTTCTTGAGAGAATAAATGGAGCTCAGGCAGTCAAGCAGCATGGGGTAACATCCTCCCTGGCAGAGCCCCACAGCCACCTGCCCATCCTCACTCTCTGGTAAACTGATATGGAGTTGCCAACCTTCTTAACAGACTGGTGGTGACCTGAAGCAATGTAGAGCTCAGACACTGAAGATACGGTTCAGCTTGAACCCCCAGACCAAAGCCTTGGTTTTTGCAGCCAGGAGGCTGGCACCACATGGGTGAGTGGAACAGAGACGTAGCACTGGTGAAGGCACCCATGTAAAGCCATGCCCACTGCTGAGTTGTCAGGCTGGGGTTATCCAGGGGAAAGAGGCTGGAAGAGCCCATGCCTCAAATATCTTGCAATTCAGACCTACCATTTTGCAGTCCATAAAATCCTCTCCAGCCTTTTAAAAAAATCAGTGTACAGTTGGATCTCTTCTCCAGGTCAGAGTTCCTCAGTGCAGGACTCCTCTAATATCAGGAAACACTCTGTTTATCCCCCTTAGCAGTGGGGAAGCTGGGACAGGAAGGCAGCACCTATGGCCAAGAGTGGTGCTGGAGGGCTGTGAGCATGGGGCAGTCTTACTGCTCACCCAACCACCTCCACCCACCGGCTGTGCCCCAGCCGCTTGCTCACTGGAGGCTGATCTCAGCCTGGCTCTTGTCTGACTGGCTGCGGCATGTGGCCAGGACATCCCATCCATGGGTGCTGCATCCGAGCCCCTGGCAGCAGCTGGCAGCAGGCATCGGTTACGGGTTCTGGACCTTGTGCTGTACCCAAATATGGCATAGGTTCATTTGCAAGAATTGAGCAGGAATATTTCAGCATTGGCACCGATTACTGACAGGCTTTCAGAAGAGATTTTTCCCACCTGCATGTTATAAAACCATAGTAAATGGAAACTGTAATCTCTCAACATTAAACAAATGAGGAAGCTGCATTCTGAAACTCATAAGTCACCACCAGCCTTTACAAAATAATAACAATAGCATTGCTGATGGCCCTGTCTCTCGCTGTTAGCATGCTGAATGACAGGGAGTAGTATGTGCTAGTGAGAGTACCTCATTTGCTCCAAGTACTGCAAGCATTCCTGCAAATCCACAGAGGCTCTTGATAATCTTTTGCAGGTGGTCAGATTTTAAATATTAGAAAAAAGTGAAGTAACATATTAAAACAGGAAGATAAGCATTTCCTTTGTTTGTTTTCTAGTAATTTACTAAAGCAATGCATCTTATTTGTGTCACCTATTAGCTGGTTTCATAAAATCCTTATGGATTGATGAAATTTTTGTTTTTAAATTCCGATTTACAACTCCATAAAATCATATCTCTAGCACAGAGAATAGACTGGAGAAATAAGATAACTACTTTCCCAACAAGGCCTGATAGCTTCTAGAGACAATGAGAATAAGATTTAATCTGAATAAGGAGCAAGATTTTAAAATGTGGGATAGAGGTTATACAGATAAATACCATTTTTCCCTTCAGGTATGCACAAAAAGAGAGGCTGCCTATTGGTAATTATTAGAAGATTGCAATCCATTTAATGTGGCCTGTGGACCTCTTCCTGATTCACACAGAAAGGAAACACACGGGCATTTCATGTTCCGGAGGACATGTTCAAATCTTGTTTAAAGGCTTGTGACTGGGTTACAAAGAAATCTCTCCATCTCTAACTTAGCTCTGCAGTAAACACTCTGGTTAACAAATCCACTCAGGCCAAATGCTCTGATACAACAACTACATGGATGGAATATATACACAGCAGTAATGGACTTTTCCCCTTCAAATGCTTAAAATATTACCCTCAAAAATATCCACCTTAACTTCATGAAACAGGTCCATTAGACAGAGTCTTCAGGTTTTCTGTTTAGTCTCCATTTCCTTTAATTCACCAATCAGCTATGATGGCAAATGTCCTCACTGATTGTTTGTGAGCGTGGTCTTCTCCATGACCAGGGCTACCAGTGGGAAGGAGTGGCTGGGCGTGGATTTTGCATGTGATAGTCACAGGTACATGTCTTCCACCACCTTACTGTACTCGTAAACTTGTGTATGTAATACACTAACCTGTCTAGTCTTTCACCTAACATGTGATACACCTAACAAAACTCAGCTTAAGTTTATGCAAGAAGTTGGCTAGGAATAAAATTTTGGGGATAGCCAAACTAGAAAAGGGAAGCAAGCAAGCTTCTAAATGGATGTTGTATTAAAAAAAAATAAAACCAACAAAACCCCCCAGGTTTAATCAAAAATGATATATATACAATACCTTGGGACATAAAGAAAATGGCAAATGTTTTCCCCTTTAACTAATGATTTTTCAGAAAATTTTTTTTCTTGCAATTCAGTTATGAAAGAAATGGTAGGGATGTTCATTGCTTGCTCTACTGATTTTTCCAGAGATTTGAGTAATATTTGAGACCCCTGAGAAAGATTAGTTTCTCAGAGATTCATCTGGGCCTCTGCATGCTGATGCCAATCTAGAATATTAAGTTGTTGATTTTAGACAGAAGCTGGCAACCTACATTCCTGAAAACCATGAAGAACTTGGGACCTCTTAAGATCTTTCTTGTTTCATTCTGTTGTCATGTATCATCATTTGGTGTTATATAGGACACTGTGGGAGAGCAAACCTAGGGCTGAAGGTCAGACCCTCACTGGTGAAGCAGAATTGTTACTGCCGCTTAGGTTTATGCAGGAAATCAATATGGTTGCTAAAGTGTCTTTTCTTAAGCAGGATGCTTAAATAGCCTTTCCCCCACCTCTAATGGTAAGTAACCTTCAGTTAATTAATCTACAAAGCCATGAATATGTCTCTCTTTGTCCCTGTAACTGATCTATATACACCTGATAGTGTGCGCTATTAAAATCCATATTTCCTGGTTTTCCTGGTCATCTCAAATGAAGTCAGCCCGATGTGGAAATACTTGCCTCCTTTGTGGCTATGGATACTAATTTGTCTTTAGGACTGTATTATTCTTAAAAAGTCTTAAATGGAAAGACTGGAGAGTGATCTTTCCAACTTTGTTCCTCAGTCTGGGATGGGTACAAGCTCTCTTTGCAGGCAGGAATTGAAAAATTCCTGTTTGGAAAAGGCAGCTACCCACATTATGACCTGAAGCATGGGTCAGAAAAAACAGCAAGCCCATTAATACCTCTGTAGGAGACAGCTGCATGTGGTGGTGCAACACTGGGGAGGGAAGATTGGGAAAGATTGTTTAGGATGTTGAACATATTAAACACATATGTTTATATTAACATATTAAACAAATATATTTAATATGTGCTGTACCTTTTCAGCAGATGTGATGAAAATTTTGAGGTCAGGAAGAAGGAGTCACCTCCCACTCTAATTATTAGTTTAGAATTCATTAGACAGCAAACATTGTCTGGAGTGATGAGATGAACAATAATGCGGCTCTGCCAATCCTGTGGCTTTCTAATATGGGTCCTCCCTCACCTGGAAGGAGACTTCCCCATTCTGAGAAAAAGGAGATAATGCTGTTTTGGCTGTTTTGTTGTGTCTCCTAATCTGGTCTCTTATAAGTGTTACTGAGGTTGCTTTTAAAAATGGGCTTTTAAAATGCTTCTTTTCATGATGTCTCATAGTTAAACTTCAGCAAATGAGTTGAGCGATAACAGGGGAGCTCTGGTCTGTTTTATGAGGCAATACTCTAGTTCCTGAGTGGGTGAACCAGGAGACCTTTCTCTTTTATATGGGAAATGGGTAATCACTGGGAAAAACACAGTCATGCTTCTCTTGTTACTGTACTGTAAGCTATTTAGAATAAAGTAGCTAGGCCCTCTCTAAATAATGACTTTCATGGAAACGCTGGTTCCTGAATTTTTGACCTTCAGGCAACTGGAATCACAGCCTGGTCCAGATCCAGCCTCCACAGCTGGCCAGCCTGGCTGTGGCTGCCCAAACCTCTGGATCCAAATGCTCAGGAGGTTAGAAGGTTAGAGATTTTTTGCAACTCAGACTTGCTTCTAATTAGAAATGAAATACCAAAAATAGTTTTTAGGGAAGGAAATGGAAGCCTAAAAGCAAAATGAAATTAAAGGTCAATCTTCAACTTAGCAGGCTGATGCAGAATGTGGATTTAATAACAAAAAAATCCATTCTGAGGAGGAAAGGAAAAAAAAAATCAAAATTACTAGGTAGGTGAAAGACAGAATGACTTAATATGTAACAGCATCCTCTGAAATATAAGGCAGGGGAAAAGTGTGAATAAGTTGAATAGCTTAAAAAAAATAAATAGAGCTAATAGTTGAGAGGCACTGGAAGAGAGCTTGGCTACACTTGGAGGCATCTACAGTGAGGTAAAGCAGCAATGGAAAATTAAATATAATATAGAATCAAATTTTGACAATACAGTAGTTTTTAAAAGAACAAAGAAAGAAACCTGCTCTACAGAATTTAATTTGAAACATTCTTGCTTCCTTATAGCATTTAAGCAAACCCGATACAATTTTGCAGGCACAGTTCAAACTAATCAGAAGATGATTTATTAGGTTTTTAAATATTTCTAGGTTCTTTTGACATTTTGATAATACTGTTTTCCATACCTATACAGTTGTTAGTCCAGAGAGCTTTTAGATACCGAACCTTTAAGCAGGCTTTAAGTAAGACTGAAGCCAAAAGAACATCATTATTTACCTTTATTTTCCTTTAAGGACAATTCAATCTTCCTTTCACAGTTGGTGCAGCAGCATTAATAAATTCTGAATTCTCTGCATTCGAGACAAAGCTGTCATTGCTGCCCAATATTTTGGGCGATAGGAATTTCCCAGCTCTCAAGCTAAGCCACAGGCTGCAGCCTCATGAACATTTTTGCCGTGGCCTGTTAAACTTCCCTCCCAGTTCCTAGGCAGGGCAGATAGCCAGCGAGAAGTGATGAGTGCTTTTCATGGTAAGGAACAATACATGAAGACTTTCCAAATTAATTTAACATTTGCAAGGAATGCTGTTGGCTGCATCAATTTAAGATACGCTGGCAAGCAGGAAATTATTTTCCATGTAGATGATGTTTCTATCCCTTCCCCCTCCCCAGGACCCCTATGGTGAGAGGGAGGAAGAGAGGTTTTGTCTTTTAGTGAAATCTAATTGTGGTGTGCGGTTGGGGAGGGGAAGGGTCAGGGGAAGGCCAGCTGCACGAGCCTCCACGTCAAGCTGCAAGACATCTCCCAGAAAGAGCCGATCCGGTGGCCCCACTGACACCCTCAGTCCCTGGGTCTCACCTTGGGGACAGGGTGTCCTCGGGGAAGGAGGTGGCAGCTGAGCTGGTGGAAAAACATTGCTCTCTGCTGTGGTCTCTGGAGAGAGGCTTTGGATCTCATCCTCCACTCAGGCTAAACTCGCTACAAACTGCCTAGTATAGATGGTTTACTTTCCTTCCTCTCCCCAAAGGGTCCTTCAGGCTTTGTTAATCAAACACACATCTTACAGTGCTGCTACGATTTGCTACAGTTTGCAAGACTTCTATTCCTGAGCAAAGTGAGCATCTGAATGTCACTGAACAGCCACCACAGACGTGGCTGCCGTACTGTACAAACAAGAAGGCTGGAGTACTTCTCCTGGTGGCCAGGGGAATGACATGTCCTAACCTAAAAGCGAAATGGAAAGTGAAGTTAGATGGAGCTTTGCAAGCTGAAAACAGGAGAGGCTGAAAGAAGAGGAGATGTACGCAGAAGGACCGAAGTGTGGAAATTGTGAAGATCAAGTGTGAAATATTCCAGGAATTCTAGAGGCTGTTTTATGATGGATTTTATATCTGAGCTGTATGGAAGCAATTCCATACTACAGCGTTAGGGGTGACATAAAATTCTCAGTCAATTGAATCAAGAGTATTTAAGAAATTTTTAGGAAATTTGATGTGGAACTAATTAAGAAAAAGGATAATCAGAAAATAATGTTTATATGCAGTACATACCTTCCTGCTGTGCTTTGTCATGTAGAAAACAGATCTCTAGATCCTATGTTATTCCTAATCATCCATTTCCTGAAAATATCAACAAATATTACATAATCAGACAAAAAAGACCCAATTTCTAGACCTTAGCCCTTAATCTGATTTTCTCCTTACTACCATTCCTATAATTCTTGTCCTTATATTACTGAGCTTGCAGTGCAGCTTTAAATAAATAACTTCTGTGCTCTCTCAAGAGCTTTACATTTAGTTCTTGGAGCCCTGTGGCCCACGAAAATTTCTTAAATAGGCAGTAGGAGCATCTCAGTAGTAAGAGGAGAAGGTCTAAAAACTTCAGGTTTCATTTGAATGTGCAGTTTGGTACAGGCATTTGCACACCTGGTTAAATCAGCCTTCAGTGAAACCACGGAGCAGGAATTTCAGTCTTACTATGGTCACTTGTAATTGTTAAGGTTAGTGAAAAAAAACCCCACTGAAAAGTGACATGCTTCTTTTCAAAAAGTTCAGCCCCTCTGAGTGACTGCAGGTTAGGGCTCGGACCTGCAATTGAGTTACTGCAGTTTAACGGGTTACCATGCATCAGCTAAGCTGCAGAAACAGTCCGTGTGTGTCCTCCTCGCCTTTGACAAATGTAAGGTGATTTGACTTAGCTTAATCTATTTTCATTGCAGGCTAAATTGAATTACCTCATATTTATGATGGGCTATAAGGGCACTCAAAGAGAGTTATCTGGGTTCAACTGATCTCTGGTAACTTGCTTAGCCATGGTAGCTTGGCTGTGGGTATAAACCCTGAGCCACCTTGCGCTCATAGGAGAAAGCTGACGTGAACTTCAGTGGATACAGATTTATAACTCCCGATGAAGTAGTTTGGGATGTAGTAAGCCATTGACGGAATGGCTGGAATTGGCTTTTAAAGGAATAGAGTAGCTGGCAGGGCACTTTCTTAATGGGTTTCTGATCCTGGGACATAGCTCCCTTCCATGGTCTTGAGAGCCTGTATTGGTTTGAGTTCCAGCAGCACAGAGGCTTGCTTGCCTTTCCTTTCTTCCTCAGTTTTTTTCAGGCAGACATTTGGGATAGAGCTGGGCTGATAGCTTTAACTCCCTGTGGGTTTTCTGTGAGGGTGCTTTGGTAGAGTAAATTAGTTTTAAATTTGGTTGTTCTACCATAACCTAAGTATTCTTAACTGAATTGTAAATTTAAATGTTAAGTGTTGCACTAAATGTTTAAATAATTCTAAAAGCACTTGGAGCATGGGATAAGTGCTGTAAAAATCTAAATAAATGAGTAAATTAGTTAACAGCATATGTGGTAATGCAAACTACTACATGCGTGCAAAGAGGAAGAGCTGTGCTTGAAATGGTTGCCAGAGCTTAAATTTCCTTGTTACATGCGAAACCTTTTCACATTAGCAGGGTGCTTTTTTTTTTTTTTTTTTTTTTTTTTTTTCCCCCCACGTTTAGCCTACTGTATAACTCGGAGAAGAAGATGAAGTTGGCAGTTTAGACTGTCAAACAGAGGTTTCAGCTCAGCAGTGAGGTTCAAAGAGATTAATTTGAACTCGGTTGTTTACGTTACTGATCTCGTACCATCTGGGTTTGTGGCATTAAGATGTCAATAGTACAACAGAATTTAACTAACAGTTTCATCATTGACATCATCTTTTGAAGGTACAGATGATTGCCTCCTTATGTACTGGGGCATACATCTTTAGGACAGGATTCTTTGTATGCTTTCATCCAGGAGGGAGAAGAAGGAGAGGGAGGTGGGGAGGGAGCCTTGAAGTGAAGCTAATTAGAAAATGTCCTAGTATGTACGTGGTTTATTTAAGTAAGGTCCAGCAAAAAGGTGCCAATTTCCAAGTGGCACAAAAAGCTGTATTTTTTCTTTTTTTCCAGGTTACCCTTCTTTCTTTCTTTCAACTGGCACCATAATAGAATAGCTAAGGTAATATAAACTGTTCTATGTTCAGTGGCATTATTATTTTTAATGGTTCAACTGTTGAATGGAGTAGTGAAGCCTCTTGGAAGGGCAGGAAGTGTTGATAATGGACTTTCTTCCACACATCCCTTGCCCTCCTCCAACTCCATACAATAATTATTAATCAAAGGTAGCTGAAATGTCTTTTGCTGAGCCTCTTTTGGTACCTCCCTTGGTCCAATGTCCAGGCTATATCATGTTCAGACTCAGTTAAGATGTCATTAACCTGGCAGGCTGATCACCAGTGTTCTTAAAAGAGCAGGAAAAGAAAGGATGGGAATACTAAAAAAACCCTAACATGCATCTGGCTTAAGGACTTGAAAAATTATTTCAGTGGGAGAGATGATGTTATTAATAAAACCTACAGGGTTGATCCCTTGTTGAACGGGCTTTGCTACTGTCCCTTGTTGCTGAGGGGCATGGTGGGAGATGCATATGAAGAGGGCGATGATAACCTTTAGAGGAAAATAAGTAAAGCAACACCTAAATGTGAAATAGTTTTGCTTTACAAAATAACGATACAGCAAATTTTGACTTAAGGGTTCTCTAAAAAGCCCTTTTCCCCTGTGCTGTAGTGACGGCTGTACCCCCTTGAAACCCTGTGCCTTTGAAGGAAATCACAATGTAATCCTTTGGTTCGGCACGTATTGTCCCTTAATGACAGGCATTACATTTGCACAGTACCATAAATCAAAGCTAGAGGCTGTTTTAAATAGGCTGCAGATGCATGTGGATGTTGGCTCTCTAAGTGGCACTTTGCTGGAGAAAGGAGGGGGGAGCTATCCCACTGCTGCTGCTCCAGGTAGAATAGGGCCAGCAGAGGGGATTCCCATTCCCACAGTATTTTCACTTCACCTGGGATTTAGCTCTACATGAAGACCTGTTTAGCAGAAGGAAATGCTTTTTGACTACGACCTCTGAAGGGTTTAATTGGGTTTTAACTGTTCCTATTTTTTCCATTCCATGTGGGAGTCTGGAGCTCTGTTTACAAGGTGTGTCATATCCTCTCAACCCCAGAGTCCTTTCCCCCCTCTTTCTTTTTATGTTATGGACAAATAGGCAGAAAGATACTTTTAAAGCGAATGTGCATAGAAAAACCCACAATTACTGTCCCTGATTTTGCTGTGAAAACTTTACAACAGCCGTACTGAAAAATCTTCCCCTACCCCTCCTACTCCTTCTAAGAGAACGAAAAAATCCATCAAATTAACACATCAATGAGTTGATTGTAATCTCCAGGGTTCAGTGTAGCACTTTCTAGCCTCTCAGACAGGAGGCCAGCATGATTTATCAATGCAAACCTAATAGCATCAATATGAATCTAACTAAAAATCAATATTTCATTACCAAATTGTTAGTGAGAATGAAGAAAAATTGCCAGAGTCAGAGCATTCTCTAGGGTAGGAGCATCTGGAGTTCAATGTGACAAGATGAGTGATGCATGACTCGGGGCCTGGGGAAGGACACTGGGAGGACAGGCCACTACGTAAGGCCGAAGACTTTTTTTTTTTTTTTTTTTTTTTTTTTTTTCTTTTAAAGCTTTCTCTAAGAAGAAAGAAAATGCCTGAGAAAGAAAAAATGGAAGGCATGCTGCTGTTTACTAAAACTGATGCAAAGTAGCTCAAACAACTGAATCTGAACAGATTAGTTTCTGCTGTGGACACCTACGCAGAACTGGTTTTCACAGGAGACAAATGGAGAAAATAAATTCTGTGGTCCAGATCCTGATTTCAGCTACAAAGGACAGAAATTTGTAATAGCTTGCACTGTGGAAATACTTTGGTTTTATATCCCAAGTAGCTGAAATTGGATTTGGTAGACCTCACTCTGGATTTTCTAAAATTTCAGATTTGTGGTGTGTTTCTGTAGATTACAACTGAAATGTAGACTGAAATCTGATATCAAGAAGGCAGCAGTACTCAAAATACTGTGTTTGCTTAAAATGCATCCTAGTAATTAATGTGCTTCTTATTTAAGGAAACAGATCAAGAACTGCATGGAACAGTGCCAAAAACAGATTCGAAGCATAACTTTATATCGCATTATGTCATAGGTCTATTCTGCTGCAGGGTAAAATCTTACGTACAGAACTGTGGAAAAATAAGGACAAAAACCGCTGGAATGTAACGGTGATTTGAGATTCTCAGACAGCCTTATTTTACTCAGCTTCAACATATATTGGCAGATCATGGTTGGAGTTTTTGTGTCCTGGTACCTTTTGTTCACTTGGGGCATAGGAAAGTTATTTGAATATATAGCAGCTGCTGTACTCTTTAGCAACTGTGCCTGTTTGGGTTGGAAACGACCATACCATGGGATTTGTGGAACCCTCAATATTTGTCTTTTTATGCATCTTGTAGTCTTCTGAGGGGAAAAGTAGGAGCCATTCCATGACCTGTAAATTTACAGCTTCTGGAATCAGGTTATGGGTGATCCTCTCAGCTTTTAGCTTTTGAAGAAAAAACTTTTAGTTTGGGAAAGAATGGTGAAAAAGTGCGTTGGAAAGGCTTGGAAACCAGGAAGAAAGCATCATCTCTCCCAGACTACTTTGCAAAGAAAACAAATTACTAGTTACTCTTCTTAAATTTTGGTTTAATGGAGAACTGCGATGAACAATCCTGAGGTTTCTCTAGTTCTTCTGTGTCCTCATTTGGCTAAGTCTACTCCAGACAGCTCAAGTAAACTCATTTTTTTTTTTTTTTTTTTTTTTTTTTTTTTTTTTCTTTTTAGAGGGAGAGAATTTCCGGGTTAGTTGAACTTACTGCTCAAAATAAAATTTCTCCTAGCCCCTGAGTTTCTAATTCTGGCAGTCTGTGATACATCACTAATCTCTAATTCCCTTACTCCCTAGGAACTGTCATTATTTTATGTATTGACTAATACAGTTGTCTCAGGGTAAATTTCCCCTGAAATCGAAGTTTACTTCTTCCATTAGAAGTGAAGCCTACTCCCTTTTATAAATGACAGACTCCTTTTATAACTTTGCATGTATTGGAAGCAGTCAAACTAGAAATGTATGGGGGTTTTGTTTGTTTAATGTTTTTGTTTTTAATGAGATATTAACTGTACTTTAAACTGAGCAAATTTGAAGGCCAAATACCTACTCAATGATTTCAATTTTTTTTTCTGATGAGAACAATCTGATGAGACCTGAAGGTATCAGTAAATAGAAAAGTCAGTGTCTATCAGGAATGCCTTAAAGGCATTAATGCCAGTAAAAAGGTTTACTTTGTTTCCATTAAGACTTTACGTAGGCTCAAGCTCTCAATGGGCACAGTATTTTATTTAAATTTAGAGCAATTACAACAAATACTTTCACTACAGAAAGTGAACACATTGTTTAAGTAGGCATGCCCTGTTAACTGAAAATATCCTTAAATAATTCTAAATGAAAAGTCATAAGCAATACCACCCCATCCACCGTCCCAAGCAGTCCAACAAACTTTGAGGGGTAAATCAGTTTCTAATTTGTATGGATTCTTCTCTCATGGTTTCCATTTCATAGCCTTCTTCCTTTATAATAGCTGTCCATGCCTCTTCTGCAATAATTACAATAAGTTTTAGTTTCTATCATATTTTAGAATTTGAAATGGAGCCTCTTGGCTGTATAAATATAAATGCATTATTGGTGGAAAAAAAGGAGACAGTAACTTGCATGCAGAGAGTAAATGGGAACAAACATAAAGTAGAAATAAATCAGGAAGCTTATTTTTATTTATTAAGAATTTTCATCTTTTTTAATTTGTATGTCTCACTTTCTATTGGTACTGTTCCTTCTCATACATGTTGAAGTTTTTCTTTTACTTGAACTGAGTTTGCAACTGAGTGACACCTTTGCTGCTAGAGAACAGCTTGAAAACAGAAGACAAGATCCAATCAGACAGACTAATTAGTGTACCCAGTCAGGATAGAGCCTTGAATATTCACTGCACTTTTTTTGGAAATACAGTACTGTGCAAATCCTTGCACTCAAGCTGATTGATACCATCTGCCAGCCAATCATCCTTAGTGATCAGTGGGAAATAACTAAAAACGATTAGAAAACCAACATCCATAGCAGCTTCAGGAACTGCTTAACTTAAAAAAAACCACCCTTAAATAAACAATTTTGCATTAGAAACTGTACAGCAACTTGATTGAAAGACTGAATTTTATGGCAGTACCTTGCATAATCATTTGCTTCAGGTTTGCAAGGGGAAACTTCATCCAGATATCAGGTCACATAGGCTGAGCAATAATGGTGAATGGTAGAGGACAGCCATGAGAATGGAAGAAAACCACTCCTGTTTTAGTCATGAAACTTAAAAGCAAAACCAAAGTGGATTGCTTTTGCTGTTTGGATGTTGTTTGCCTGTGCTTAGCAGGTGCACCAATTTGCTAGATGCAGCACAAACTGGGTGGCTCTGTAGGTGTGCCCTGGTCAGGTGTCAGCAGGCAGTCAGAGGAGCACCTGCTGCCTGTGCCTCTGGGCTGCTTGGCTTCTTCATTTGCATGGTCTGGGTAGGTAGAAGAACACGTGCTAGTTCTGAATTCAAATATTAGTATCAAAGATGTGTGATGACAGTGTGACCAATTAAACTGCAGGCATTTTATTTCTCATTACATTGGCAATGCATCTTCTGCCTACCTTCAAACTATTTTTTCTTTTTTGACACCATTGTATAGACCAAGCAAGTATGGAAGAATTATTTCCTATCCTTACATTGGCTTCAAAACAGTCCAGTTATGACTGCTGTCACCCTTTTCAGAGACATTTGAACACTTGACATTTTTGTTCCTGTGGATGTGCACAGAAAATAAATACTGGGCCTGTAGCAGGAATGAACTGAAAGATGGATTGATTTTCCTGTTACAACACTGAAATTTGGGGGGACATAAGGCTTTAACTGAGATTTTTCCTTTGATTGAACTAGCAGAGCTAATATCAGAAAATGTAGGGAAGCACCCATTTAGTAGTAATGTCTAATCATAGATATTGAAAGCTATGATGTAACTCACAGACATGCCATGAAAGGGGTAACTTGTAGTGACCCAGCTCATTTAACAGTTGTTATCTGCTTTCATACCCATAAACAAAAGCAGGGTTCAATCCACCCAGTTTGTTAATTTTCATTCCCCAGTTCATTCCGTAATGCTTGGTGGAAAGTGAATGGACCTTCTGTTTTCTAATGCTTTAGTGTTATGCTTTCAGTTCCTTGAAATCAGTTTTTACTTCTGTTGCTCTTGCTTTTTTGAATCTTTTTCTCTCACATCCTGTTCTCTTCCCCATCATCCTATTCCCATCATCCTGTCACCTCTTTTTATATTCCATGTTCCTTCCAACCTCCTAGGTTTAGATTTTTGTTTTATACCTTCCAGTTCACTCACAGTTTTGTCCTTGTTAAATTCTTGGTATTTTATCTTGATTCCTTGATTTTAACAAGCAATATCTGTGGTTCTGTAACTCACCTTTCAGTGTTGCTTGTGCAGTGGGTAAGCAAAAAGGCCAGATGAGAAGCTTATTCTCTATAATGAGTATACTTCATGGTATACTTGATACAGTCCTTGATAAGACTCTTTTACAGTAGGAGTAGCTAAGTAGTAGCTAAAACATTTTGTTCTGTGAAGAATAAATGCTTTGGTTCACTGCCAAGTTCCTGTTTGATTATAAAGAAATTGGAAAGGGACATCCATCCAGGTCTAATAAAGCAATTGTTCATTACTTTTAGGAAAAAAATGAGGAGAAAAAGGTTATTAAAGGAGCTGATACATTTGGCATTTTATGTATTTATTTGCATATCTGCAAGCCTTGTGGGAAAAATAGACACCTGCTAAATGTATGGTGTGACTGATGGTAAAAATGGATTCTTTTCACAGGTTTGTTCTTTACAACCAAGCAGGCTTAAGAATTTTGCTATTTACATAACACAGCATAAATTGTTTCACAGTAAATCTGCTTAGCAACTTTATTTATGGAAGAATGACATGTACGTTTTCTATGACACCTAATACTTTGGGTCTTTATTTTGACAAAATTTTTGGTTTACTCCCTTCTCCCCCAATTGTTTATAGTTAAGATCTGGTTAGGCACTTTGTCTGAAAGGTAAGTTTCAATAGGATTCTGTTATAGTGTAGAATTTTGTGTTTGAAGCATTAATGTGTAGCACTTCTATGCAATGGTTTTTATTTATTCTTTTCCTGTGTGTTTCAGATGCAAAATAACATGAGATTTGGCCTTTTAAAAGTATTTAATTGCTGGGATGGTGAATCTGTCATGAAAAATCAGGACACTTTTATTATTTTGGCTCCAGACACTGTTTTCTTCCCAGTTTAGACATACAACCGCGCTTCCAGATCCCCTCGCCATTGGTGCATTATAGGTTTATTATTTGTATTGTGGCAAGATGCAGAGTACACATTTAGGGTCTGGTTGGGGTAAGTATGAAAAGAAATAAATGAAAGACATTAATTCTTGATCTCTGTAGTCTCCAACTTGGGGAAGATCTTTGCCTTTTCTGCCTATGTGCTTCATAGTTACTGCTGAACTACAGTTGGGGGATGCACTTCAGAGACTTCCTTGTGCAAACCTCACTTGGAAGAACAAATTCACACTAGAAGCAGCTTTTCCAGCACCATCGGGCTTTCTCTTCCTGCCCTCTCCGTGGGCAATTGGCTGATGTGTATGTACATACAAGCACCCACTCACCCACCCCCACATGCATGTTCTTCCCAGCTTGTTCTAGCCCAGAAATGTCTTTTTTTTTTTTTTTTTTTTTTTTTTTTTTTT
>NW_020799095.1:90486364-90610313 GCF_003259725.1 Athene cunicularia
AAAAAAAAAAAAAAAAAAAAAAAAAAAAAAAAAAAAAAAAAAAAAAAAAAAAAAAAAGGGCAAAGTATCTTTAACAGACCCATTAACTGACAAGAGGATTGGATGGTTTGTTGCTCTGGAGGTAAGGCTCTAGTCTAAATTTCAGAAGTACTCAGTGCAAGTTACAATTTTTGCCCTGTTTTCTGTGTTAATTTAGGCATGTCACTTTAACTATAGTGTTAACCACCTCAAATACTACCTTCTCTGTGGCCGCACTGCATAGCCTGGAGCTGCTTTCTTTATCACAATTAATATTTGTTTGCCTTGTAGAAAGCTGTTCATATGAAAGACAAATATCTTTTCTCTTAATTTACTGGCTTCTACAAAACTCTAACTAGGGGTCCACGGGTACAGGAGTAGGACGCCATGTACAATGCTGGGGATACATTTTCTGTAGAGAGAGAATACCTATCAAAACCAAAATGAAAAAGACCACACATGCCATATTAGTAAGACACTGCTGCAGGAGGTGATTTCGTGGTGTAAGCATCATGTCTAAAATATTTACTGTCCTTTTGGACACAAGTTAAAATTTAGGCAGAACTGGCTGCGACCTCCACTCCTGAGATGCAATAAACCACACATATGTGTTCTTTGCAGATTTAAAATGTGAAGCATGTTTGGACATGGCATGGTGCTTGTGAGAAAAAACATACAGTGGACTATAGAAGATACAGACTTTGCACTAGCTATTTTCCCCCTCTGCTTCTCCTTTTAATCAGGCAGTTTCCTAGCCACAGAATGCACAAAGTGTTTTGAAGTCAAAATCACTATCTAGGTACAGAAATATGGAAGCATTGCTTGTGTGAAGAATAGTTAGGAAAAAAAAAGGCAGAAACCCCTAATCTACCCTGATATCTATCTACTTAGCTCCAAATTCAAAATGACGGAGGGGAAAAACCCCTCTTCAATTCATCTTAATAAGATGACCATAAGTTGGCAAGTCTTTATTTTTATTACTCTGTCTACTCCAGCAGCCTCAGATAGGAGTCAAATTGTTGGCACAGAAACATCCACTTTTCTTGGTCTTGTTCCACTCTGCTTCCAGTATTAGCTTGAGGACTCTATACAGGATTAATCTAAAGGGAGAAAAAAAGCATTAAGCAAAGCAATAAAGATAATTAATCTAAGTTTGAAAGAGATATTTTCCTCTTCTTCTGCCATTCCTTTGCTACAAATGTGCAAACATTTTTCCCTACAGTGGGAGGCTGAGAGGTGCTATTTGCTTTACTGGAATATAGCTTCCCCCCGTCATCTCCTCTCCACTTTATTTGCCCCAGTCTTAAGGGCTGTCATCAAGGACTGCCTTATATGTTACTGGAGTTCACTGTTGTTTCAAGCTAATCTCGGATATCAGCTAAAGCCATCAAATCAACCATGTGCAGCTGTGCAGTGAGTCTGGGAGGACTCCACTCCAAGTTCCTCAGCCTTTGTAATTTTTATCTTTTGGTCTTGTTTTGTTCATGACATATTTATGATCAGTGGGGTTGAGATGAAAAGTCTTTATGTACATACATGCAAAAATCAGTGCTATACTTTTTTTTTTTTTCTTTTTCTTTTAATGATATTTCATTCCAACAAGCTCTTTCTATCTAGCCAGGGTTCTGCTTAATTAGATATTTAAATGATTGGAGCAATGCTGTTTCTTTAACTCCTAACTGCGACAAACACATACGAAACATACTGTTGGCGGCATTTAATCAACAGCAGTCAATTTATCATTTTCACAGTTTTAGTGAGTGGTTATGAATCACTAAAATCACAGGTATTGTAGATGCAGCGTCGTGGCACTATCATTAACAAATATACAGTGCACAGAGGGATGACTTGGTAATTGAGTGGGACTAATAAGAATACATCATTTAGCTGTGTGTGACAAACTGTGCCTCAAAACACAACCATGGAAAATTCACGTTTTGCTTAATAAATAAATTACACAGCCAATGTATTATACATAATTTGTGTCCTCATGGATTTGAATGATATATAATGCATGGTCCAAGTCATTTATTTATTAAGACTAACTATATATATTGTAGGTGGGGAATTTTAAACTCTAGAGTAAGACCCGCATAGGTAACTGTTACAACTACTGAGTTTGATTGGGCAGCAAATGAGGCTGTGCATTTGGGGAGCTGCAAACACAGGCAAGTGTTTCTAATGTTACAAGCTCCAGTGTGTTTATAAACTTCACTTTCCTCCATTAATTTGAGGGATAAGAGAAGTAAAGCTGAAGCTTCACTGGAGAGCTTGGTTGTATGCTACTTATTCAGTGAAGGAAAACAAAGTATTTCCTCAATAAAAAGGAAATACTGGTTGAGGTAAGGAGCATTGCTGCATTGGGGTAATAACCAATGCTCTGTAATGTTTTGGAAGAGGCAGTTTTATAGCTGTGGACATCTAGTCCTGTTGGCCAGCTCAAAGAAGACTTTAAAAAAAAAAACTTGATTCTCTTGAGCATCTTAGAGAAACAGTGGAAGAATATTTGACCTACCGATGCTTTCAAAATAATTTTCAATGGGTACCCTAAAGTTTTTCAGCTGACATGCTGTGTAGCTGGCCTATAGCATTTCGTTTCAAGACTTTTACAAATCCCTACTTAAACTACTGTTTCCTCCAGTTTTGTCTGATTTTTTTTTCTAGTGTCTAACAACTCTGATTTCATTTCAGGAGTGTCTGTTTGTCTTCTTCTACCTGGTTGACTGTAGTATATTGTAGGACCCTTAGAGCATTTAAATTTAAATACATTCTGGAAAAGTAATCTTTTAAAATGAAAGTGTTTTTATTTTAAAATATCATTGCTGCTGTGAATCTCCAATTAAAATGAAAAAATAAGCACTAAATAAATAGCTCTTATTAACTTGCATTGAACAGCATCGAACAACCATTATTTCAGGTTCCCATTGAACAGTATATATAGAGTCAACAACTTCCACCTTGAGTTTCCCTTGAAACATTACCTATAGACTGCATAAATCTGCATGTAAACAGGCTTTTACAGGGAGACTAGAATGGTCCTTTTTCTGACATTGGTGGAAAATGTTGGCTTACTAAAAAGAACATGCTGTATTGAACCACAGAGAGTAGCCTAGACTAATCTGCGAAAGGGGGAAATACTAGCTTTGAGAATACTGTCCAGACTGATTTCTCAGTGGTTAATTATAAAAAAACCCACCAAAACCCCAAAAAACCCTTTCTTTTCTTACTCCAGAACCAAGTTAGTGATTTTTTTTGCTTTTTGCATGAAACCTTGCCATGACTTAAAGTTGCGGAAGCTATATCCCCATCCAAATTTCTTTGGCACTGAAGAGGTGTCTGAGATTTCTGTTCTACATTTGGGAAAAAAACCCCAGATTTAACTATTTCTTTGAATCAGGTTTTGGCTTAAATTTAAAACAAACTCCCCAAGAGGAAACCTTCTGTGAATTTGCTTCAAGCAAGCCAAGACTGAGATTCACTCAACATGCAACCTTGAGCTAATGCACATTTGCAAGCAGCAAGTTGGCAAAAAATGATCACTTCAGGTAAATTCTCTTTCAAGTTTAGGATATTAATTTAAAGTGAACTGAAATATTGAAAGCTGGGTAAAGGAAAACCAAAATGTTAGAGAATCAACTTGCCCCACTGGGCATAGTTTCATTTTTGGAGCTGCAAAGCAATGTGTACCAAGTTTTGAATCCTACCTGATAGGCGACTTTCTGCAGCATATTTAACATTGCCTTGGATAGTGCTTACTTAGCTGCTGCTGAGGTCCAAACTTGGTATATAATGCTTCACATAAGGAGGTCTGGTAGCTGTCAGCTCTCCATTACTTGTTTCATCCTTAAATATTATCCCAGGAAGATGTTCAATGCAGGTAATTTCTCCTTTTTAAAAAATTCATTTTTGGCTGCTAAACTGTGATTACTTCAGCTGAAGCTTTTCACAGCTGAAGGGATAGCAGAGACATGGTAACATCCTACCATTTGCTTGCTCAAAGAGCACCACGCAAGGGGAAATATCTTAATATCTAAGAGAATATAAAAAGTGAAACCAATGAGAAGCTTAAACGTATCGATCCACTGTAGAGTATGACTAAATGGGTAACACAAATTTTCTAACTTCCCAGAAAATAAGAGCACAAGGCCTTTGGAAATTTCACAGCCTGCTGCATGTTGTATCAGCCCATGGATGCCGTTGATTTTTTTTCTTCAGCAGGTTTGTACCTTATTTGAGAGAAGCCTTTTCATCTTTTCTGTCTGTGGGGTCAAGATGATCTTACAGTTGGTTGTGTAGCTGACAATTTAAATTCAAATTGAAGCATGACTATATTCATCAATCATTCAGTACAGATTCTAGCCACTAACTCTTCCCTGATTTGTCTCATCAGTGCTTTGGTGTCTTTCTTTTAGCCCTCCTGTACTCTTTTCTTCTTTTTTTTTGGTCTTTGCTAGAAAGCCACCAGAGCTGAAACTTCTAAAGAAATGCTACTAACTAGCAGTTATCTTAAAATCTTTCATTTGAGGAGAAAGAGCCAAAGTGTTAAATTTTTACATCTCCAAAACACATCAGTGGGAGTACTGCACATAGTGACCCCTTAGTGAACACCAGCCTGGTGTTCACAGGCAGTGGGGCTGGGTTACAAAAACCCTGCATGCCTTGGCACTACATATGGTCTGTGGGTAAATGACTACAGTGGTCCCAACTGTCCGTGAAAGAAATGAGTGAAAACGTAGCATGCCAGTAAACTTATTTCACCTTTTTTCCTGGTAATTTTTGGACAGCTTTCAGCAGCAGGGTAGGCTGCATCTGTCTGCTTCCTCCCAACTCTACTCAAAGAAAATAGTGAGACTCAGGGTAAGACATGGAATTAATTGCAATGCATCGTCCCCTCTTTTAATGCTTGTAACAAGCCAATGAGCACTGAAAGGACCCTTGGTATAATAATGTGTAAAAAAAAAAATACTGATTAAGGCTGCTGGGTAATAAAATGTCCTTGGTATAATTTGAGTCATTTCTCTTTGTGATTCTATTATTAACCCTACAAAAGCCAGTGGCTTCATTTTGGTACACTGCCTTGTTAGTCTAGCCTTTCTGATCCTCCAGAATTAAACCTATGCTAACACGACTGCAAGATAAAAATGCAGGCACAGGGATGGTTAGGCCCCTGCGGTCACTGAGATAAATTAAATAATTTAAATTGACCTAGGGGCCTGTGTGTAGAATAATCCTCCACTTAGATGACCCAGTGATTCTTAACTCATTTCTAAGTCTGTATCCAGTCAATGTGAAAGTGTTAATGTTCCTGTATCACAGTACACTGATTACACTTATCTTTTTCATACCCAATAACCAGAGACAATGATTATATTATTCATAAGATATTTTTACCTGAAGTAATAAAGCATGCAGCTTTAGTTATTATTTCCTAATCTTTTTTTTTTTTTTTTTAAACTGTACCTTTTTCTTCAGCCCCAGGGATAACCCTACAATTTATATTAAAAAACATTCTTCCCTTGCACACCTTTCTTTTTTTATCTCTGTCTATGCTAAGCTGGTATAATTGTATCAGCAACGTCGTGTTTATGTGAGCATTCTTGTACCTTTTCGGGAATACTATCCCTGCAGGGCTGGCCAAAACATCCTTTCTTTTTAAATTGAAAAATAAAATTGGAGAGGGTTAATGTGGGAGAAAGAGGCTTATATCAGCACGTCTTCTCTTACCTTAATCAGGTAATACACAAGGCAAAAATAGTCTGACATGTCCACAAACAGTTACTGTGCTGCCCTGCCATATGTTGCCCTAGTGTTCCAGATGGACGGAGAATCTGTGAAAGTCATGTTTCATGAGCATTCCCTTCAGGCTCCCGGGAACCTCCAGGACACAGCTGGAGAGATGTATGCACACACCAGTGCAGCAGTGTGGGGGAGGCATGTGTGTACGTGTGGGCAACAGAAAGAGCATAGATGTTTGGTAGGCAATGAGACCAGTTCTAAATAATTCTTAAGACAACTAAAGGGTGGGGGGAGTCAGGTGGAAATCTTGCATTTGACTTCATGTGACACGCCAAGAAAATTTCTGAGTGGGATTTCTAGAACTCATTTGCCCTCAAATTCACCAACTTGTGAGACTTTATTTCATTTCTAGGGGTTACTCCACATATTATGCCACAGAAAGAGGGTATAAAAGTACAGGCAAGTGATGAATGGGTCTATTCTCTGTCCCAAATAATCAGACAGGAAAACAATTATTTTTCTGCATCTTTGCTCTCTAGTGTTCCTCATAGTAAAATTATTTCTGACCCAAAAGCTAAGGGCAAACAGAAAGTTCCCAATCTTTCTGCAAGGCCATCAGTAAAACTTGGGTTTACATTTAAATAGAAACATCCCATGTTTTTTCTCTCCTGGCACTTAAAGTCTAATTAACATTCTTGAATCAGACACTTCAGGAAGATTTTTATCTGGCTATAGATATTTGAATATAGGTCATATTTAACACAGCTGTTAAGAGTTCTTTGTTCTGCTGAAATCTACACATGACTGACTTAGAATTAGCCAAAACATGACTAGAAACCTGACCATTAATCTGTGTGTCCGTGGGAGCATGTGGCTAAGAGCTTGAGCCAGCCCTTAGTGCACCCCCACTTCTTTAGATGCTGTAGCTGTCCCCACTGCTCACCCTGCAGGTGGGCCAAGGAGGTCTGCTTTTCACCCAGCAGGACCTTTCCCTTTTGCTGTTTTATTTCCTTCTTTCTGTGCATGAGCACTTGGACTCCATCTTTGCCTTCCAGCAGGAGGGCAGCGAGTCAGGGAAGGTGTGCTCCTCCATCTGCCTTCCCCCCCCAGCTGTGCTGCAAGATGAGGCAAGTGAAACCCCAGTGAAGTGAAACCCCAGTCCTATCCTAGATGGCCTCATACATAAGCATGGGAATGCTTGGTTGCTGCTGTACATAACCATGTTTCCAAGTGTAGGGCTACGTCGTCCTTTCATCACAGGTCTAAATTTATAGGCAGAGAGCTATCTATAGGAAGCTACAGACATGGTAGGAAGACATCCACATCTTTCACTAAGGTTAAGCTTATAGTTATTTCCTATGGATGCGCTCTTGAGTCATAATTTTCTGGAAAATAGTGAACCACATTGATGGCGATGATATTAAATTAAGTTTGAGCTAATTGAAATTTCATAGCCAAAAATAAGTCTTTTGTTGAAAAATTCTCAGCCAACTATATTCTTAACTAATACCATAACATAGAAAAACATGCAGTTGTTGAGTGACTCCATGCCAGCCCTTACCACTGTGCATAGTCTGGCCTTTTCAAATGACAGTGTTTTTACAGCTGATGTTAACCCAGAGGCAAAACACAGAGTAAGTTCTCTGTATTATGCAGATAATCAGTGATGTTTGTGAGGTTATGTTCAACATGGGTGGCCTGACTGACCACTGCAAGTTTCTGTATAAACTGCAGAAAAAAGAACATGAAACCCTGCCCTGAAAGATAGTTGTTGCCTTTCCAAATTAAAAAATAAAATAAATCTATTAAAATACATCACTTATAACAACCACCTGCAGTTTCTGTCATGCAGAGGTACTCACAAGGCTCTTATTCATGGTTGGAAGGTCACTCTGGACTTTTTAGGTAAAAATGCTTCTGTGCACAGAGAATTTATATGTTTTTACTTGGCAGTGAGCCTACACATCCAGATTCACACTAGAAGTAACCAAGTCTTACTCGTGTTTTAGGTGGCACTGGGAGAGCCCTGCACATCCCAGAACCTCCCCTCGTTTTCTGGGAGGACAGTGCTGGTGGCAATGGCAGCTCATGGATGGCATCTCACTCTCCATGGGGGAAACAGCCCAAAGTGAGTTTAAAAAAATGAACCATAAAAGCTCTAGTTCAGAGCGAAGGGAAAAGCTTGGTCAGTGAGGCAGAGGCTGGTGAGAGAGCACTTCATGTCGGCATTCGTTTTGTCTGCAACGACCCTGAGGGCATCCACAGCCCTGCCTATCTCTGCTTGGCCCCCTGGGTCTCCCTGACCCTGCCTGTGGCCCAGGGCCATCAGCCTCCGCCAGCCACACCGCAGCAGGGCCCGTCTCCTGCTCCCCACAGCCCTGCCCTGCCGGGCCACGGGCGCCCGAGCCAGGCCCACCCAGACGCCCTCATCCAGGCCTGGCCTGGTCTTGTCGCAGTCCCTACGGAGGTGCCCAGCGCCCAGGCCTGGGGCTGCCCCAGTGCCCCCCGGCTGTGCCCTGCCCTGTCACCCACGGGCACCCCTCACCGCTCCCGGCACCCCAGGGAGCGCTGACCCCCCCTGAGTCCCCCCATACACATGCCTGAATTAATTTATCTTTAATTCTGTACAAAATCAACGCGTGCTCTCATGTAGATATTACCAGCTGACAAAGGAATGGAAAGGTAATATCCTGGCTGTTTGTTTCTGTAACTTGATCATATAAACAGGTATATTATTTTAAAACTAAAAAAAAAAAAAAAAAGAAAAATCACACACAAAAAAAAATCAATGCAATTTTCTGTTCGTTCTCATCAGACAAGAAAAGGCCTTGGCCTCATCCACAGCAAGCTTTGCCCCCTGTAAGGCACTGCAGACTCTGCCTTCCTTCCCTTCTTCCAGGGATATAAATTAATATCTCATCATTGACCATAATATGCCCTGTAACTGTGTTTATTATTACTGCATATTTTAGACAGGTGGTAAGTATTGGCACTTTTTATTATGCTGATAAACAATGTCGGACTGCCAGGTGAAATGTGTTGTCGGGGTGATTTCTCACCTCCCTGCAGCCTCCTGTGGATTTCTGCCCAGGCTGAGGGAGTGAGCAGCTCCAGTGGGGCTGCCTTTTGCAGCGCCCTGCTCCCCTCTCCTGTGGGGATCAGCCAAGGGCAGTCACACCTTTCTGATCCATGCTTTCAGGGGAGGTAAAGCTGCAACAGTGTGTAGCTCTTAGAAAACCAAGCACAAATACAGGCATCTTCTCTTGCCTCCGGTCTTCGTTGCCCTCATGAGTGCTGCTGCTCTCTCAGATCCTTTTCTTTTACTCTGCAGCAGCATGGGCTGAACCCTCCTGAACTGCTGCTGTTTCCAAGGCCTGAAGTGGGAGCTTGGCATGGGGTGGCCAGGAGACGTGGATATATTTGGCTATTTCTTAAAAAATCCTTAGGCGCACACACCCACTGCTTCTTACATGATGCTGCCTGACATGTATCAGGTTCACACATAGTGCTCACACATACGTGATATTGCCTCACATGTATCGGAGCCTTTCTCGAGTGTCTTTCAATCTCTCCTCTTGCAGCATTGCATCTATTTACCAGCTTTTCTCCTCAGACACCTTGCAGCATGCTGCAGAAAGGGTGTATGTGTGTCTGTGCAGTATGTCTATGTGGAGCGCTGTGGGGAGATACCTGAGCGAGGTTCAGACACCTGGGAGCAAATTCACCTTGATGGTGCTGGCAGCACTATCACTGTTAGGTTGCTTCCAGTACATAAATTAGCTTGGCTATGTTTTCAAAGCATGCATTATATATACAAGTGTACAGTGTCCTGTCTGGCAAGAACAGCAGCCATTTTTCCTTTGCAACCCTCTTGTCCAACTAAGAGATGAATGTAAAGAATTGTATGCAACTTATTTATAGATCCATTTTTTTTTTCACACCTGCAAACCATAGGCACTAGGTGAAAAACATTAAAAGAATATTGGTTTGCAACTTTACTTAAATACTTCGAAGTTAGCAAATGACAGAATTTGGGCTGTTGATGCCTCTTTGTTCATTGGATGGCTTTTTGCATATGCAGTATGCATGCCATTATTTCCCCTGCATTTACAGGTTGAATCTGAGTTCTCTAATCAAAAGGACTGTGGTAAGAATGTAGTGAATAAGTTAAAAGGTCACAGGAAGGAAATGCTGGTATATAACTGTCTTTTGTTCAGACTTAGCAAGACTGATTTTGGTTTTTATAGGGGGGGATCATCCTGTGTTTTCTTTCTTTTCTGGATGTCCATTAGGAATGATCAAGTAACTTTGAATTAAAAACTTGTAGATGGAAGCTAATGTTGATTTTGTCTCTTCATGTATTTTTGTGACATTTCAGGTTTCTTTAATCAGATATACCATCTACTGTCACTGTTCAGGTGGGTAAAGGGTGAAGAGAGCAGGACTTAGGATCTAAAGTCACAGAGATTCTTTCCTTTCCCCATAGGGTGCTGATAAAAAGCCTTTAGGGTGTCACAGAACCAGTGTGTTCACAATGTTAAGTGGGACACTTAATTCCCAGGTCATCTTGCCTTGTTTGAAAGTGGAGGACTTCCTTTAGGACTCATCCATACCATCTATTTTTGTCTTAGTGACTATGGTTGTGGTAGCTATTGAGTTTACAAGAGCCAGTACTTTGGATAATAAAAGTTTACAGTTTATCAAGTATAATAGTGAGCAAGGGATAATGCAATAGAGTGGCACATGTGGAGTCCTGTCCTAGGTGCACCTCCTTTGCTAATGCTGTACAAGTGAACCTGAATGAAGTGAGGAAAAAGAAAGGGCATGGGAACAGGTTTGGAGTGGGGAGTGGTATATATTATATATCTATTATGTATTCTTGTTACTGGAGATTTGCTGGTCCTGCAAGCCTCTATCCAGATGTGAAGCTGCATACTGTTTTCCTGGGACAACAAAGACCCAGAAATTGGTCACAGAAAATGGTGAGACCCTTATGTCATATGAGGTGCTAATTAAAAACCTAGAAATCAAATCCAGTCCCAACTCTTAGATCTTTTCATTATTGGGGGAATTCTGCATTGTGCTCCATCTGGGCACGCTGCCTACTTTGGGGAGAAGCAGGAGCTGATCTGCGCTACCATTATGTCACCTCATAGCTCTCGTCCACTGGTATTATGGAGACATTCTGGTGAGGGTTGCAATACCCTGAATGTGAAATTCCCTGATAACTGGGTGGCTAAAAGCTAGATCTGGATTTTGATGCCAGCGGCCATCTCTATTTAAAATGCAAGATAAATTAATCTCCTCCCCCAACATTATCAGAATCCCGCAGATGGTGTTATTATAAATAAGTTCTGTTTATCTAAAAGTATTAGCATTTAACTCTAGGAGGAATGGTTCTTGTCATGTGTGGTTCAGATCTTTATAGATGCTAGGGGTTTCTTTCGCCTCCAGCAGGATGAATATAGAGTAAAAAAAAAAAAAAAAAAAAGATATATACTTGTTTTACTTATGCAATTTCTTCTAGTCTTATTTGTGAATATTTAGCTGAGCAACTGAAGTTATGGAAGGAAAAAGTGTTATTCCTAAGTGTGCAAAAAACATTAACAAGAGTCATTTAGGCTAAAGCCATGCTCATTATCATAGATTGATAATTAAAACTGAGCTTGTTGCACAGTAACATAAGGGTTAAGAAATCATTTTAAGGATGAGGAGTTGGGCTAGGTAGTTTGGGTGAAGGTGGGGTTGGTAATGAAAAAACCTCCTGAAATAAAGCAAGCTACAATCAATTTTTAGACACTTCTGTAAAGAAAATGAGGTAATCCAATCAAGGAATGCAAACAGAGCCATTTGGTTAGATGACCAATTACACTGGGGCAACAGTGACTCATTAATATTTGTGCCATATGTTTATGAAGATTCCAAGGGCTACATTAAGCAAACTTGAAGCAACTGGGACTTAGCAGGTAACTCACGGGGAGAAAAAAGGCCCAGAGAAATGATTAACTTTATTCACTGGGAACGGTATGCCTCCCTCTCTGAACAAAGTCATACTCAATGTCCTTGCCCCACTATATTAATGATGGGCTTTGTCTTGGTGTCTATATTTTGCTCTGAATCATTTTGGGTAACTCAGGTTGATGAGCTTTCTATTTTTCCTTGAAACATAGTCTGTGTTCTCTAAATGAAAGGAGATGTAAAGCTCTTTACGTTTATGCAGTCATTAATTAACCTGCAGCAACTTAGTGGCACCAAGGGACTGAGTGTGTTAAAAATAGACATCGAAGTCAATGACAAGTTTGACTAACTTTTCTGGGTTTTTTGTCAGTAAAGCACTTAACTGTATTTAATTGAACTGGCTACCTGAAATCATAATGATGTAGTATCATATATTAAGACCGTCAAAGTTTCCATTGGTCATATTCTTGTTGTTCTCTTAGTCCACTTCATCTTTAATGCCCTGTAATGTACTCTGGTCCAGGTCTCAAACCAATTCTAAGAAGCAATGTGTTTTAGAAAAGTCCTGTGTCGATCAGTGAATCAGGGATGGGAAAACTGGTTTCTCTCTTCCTGGTAGTTTCCTTTCCCATTTGTAGCTGAAAGTACTGATCTGGAAAAACTGAATTTCAAACTGTGCTCATGGTCATGATGTTTGGCATGGTCAGATAGTTTGGTATTCAGAGGGACAGAGGGTCACGGGTGAATCATGGGTGTAGAGAGCTGTTTAGCAAAGGAAAAATTCCTAGTATGTATAATCCAAAGTCAAACGCTGAAGATGAAAGTACAAGCCAGGAAAGTAGTTCTGTTTCAGGGATTTACACTTTCATTTGATACTGTCATAACTTGGGGAGGGAGAGAAGTTGTGTGGCTAAGTGTCTCTTCAGATACTCATGTCTGACATATTAAACCTCAGAGTTCTTGTTTGATGCTAGAGACACCCTCAGATTTGTTATGTAGATTCTTGGCTATTATTTCTGTACTGTATGCAAAATCAGCTGTTTTGATAATGTGAAGGCACTTTGAGCTTATTCTGTGCTTAAGCCCTAGTAGGACTCGCATGCTGTATCTGTAGGTAGGATTTAATATGGTAGGCATGCTTTGAATACATTACACTGCTCAGAAAATATAAGATGGAGGTAATTATTCTTATACCTTAATTAATATAGGCTGTTTAGAGCAGCCAGCTAGGATGTGGAAGTCAGACTCTACTCTGGTGAAGGAAGGATTTGAGGCTTGATTTCTTTCTTATTTCTTTGATATCCAGGAAATGCTATGTGGCCCCAAAGCCCAAGGGGAGAGAAATACTACGCTTCAGCCTAGAGTCAAGCCCTTAATTTTCTTTGAAAGGTAGGTCTTGTGCCACTTCTTTTGCTTATGAGCAAAATTCACCCGAGCTGTCTTAGGCTTTTTTGCGGACCACACCATCTTTTTAAAATTCAATTTGTAGTTGACTGCTGCCACCTGCCCCATAGTTGGCATTTCCATTAGGTGCCAAGACTAATAGCAAAAATAGCAAAGCTAAAGTTTACAGGGCAGAGTTTAACCCCTTTTGTGAATCCAGCCCAGTTTGCTTTTTGCCTAGAATTAATAAATGCAACAGAAGTCTTTAGTGGGTTTCATGGGGTTTTTGGACTACCATTTTCACCCCTCTACTACAGACTCTCTCTGTTCTAAAACAATTTTACAGTCTAACAGACTTCACTTCTAGGAAAACTTTTCAGGGAACCAGTCTACATTTTTATTTCTTAAAGTGAAATAATGTATCACCATACCTAGAGTTTTGTATTCTCATCCCAACCTCATGACTGTAACTTTTTTCCTACCCCAAAGAATAATGCCTTGGTGTTGACACACTTCAATCCACCATGTCAGCTGTTAGGACCTTCTGCAAAGTGAGATCATGTTCTTGCAGGCCTGTTGTGTGAGTCAGCTGAAAGGACTCTGCAGTGCTGGTGGGGAGGGAAGGGCCTTGTTTTCATTCTGCGACAAAGTTTCTTTCTTCCCAATTAAGACAGTGGAAAATTTTACTTTGTCTTCATTGTTGCAAAGTAGAGGACAGGAAAAGAAAAAGTTGATTAGAACTCCTACGTGTGATGTTTTGGCCCTGACTAGTATGCCAAATAAGAAGCAAAAGGTAAATTTCTCCCTTTAAATTTGTCTTAATTTCCTTCATGTTCCTGTAAAACAGTGGAAGCTGAAGTAAAAAAGATGAGCCACCAACAAATAATGGGCTTTTATCATTGTCCATAAAGAACAATATATTGATGGATTATTTTTGGTTTATATAAAGTCAGTCGACTGAAACTTCAGGCACAAACAGCAATCATTATAAAGTACAAAGACTTTAATAGCTCAGCATCTGAAAAAGTACTCCAGCAGAAGGTTCTATAGTGCCTCAGTCTGCCTCCGTGGCCTCCTTGGGAAAAGCCAAGAACAACAGCATGGTTTTGTGCCATGGCTTGAAGGTCAATAAATCTTGGCTCTGCTAAACCAGGGAGGAAAATAAAAAATCTGTAAACAAGAAGCCCTCACGTAAAGTGTCCTGTGGCTGAGCTTGCTCCCAGGTAATTCAGGCATCCGTCAGTCAAGGCAGTTCCGACGAACAAATCCCTAGGAAGAGGTGGTTGCTCAAGATGCCCAGATTCAAATTACTGAGGCATTCTGAGCTCAAAGTCAATACTTAAAACGGTGCCACTAACTGGAAGGTGGCACAGAAAGGCAATCGGGAGGCATGACTGTGGCTGAACAAAGAGGCAGAATGACCAGAGGCATGTGTAGTAGCATGCACTAGCAACACTGGTCCTCAGTGCAGAGCTGTGCCAAAACTTAGGTGCTGGTAGTGATCAGCACAGCCTGTCTGGAACAAAAAGCTTTCGGTCAGCAAAACTGTGGCTCTCAAAGGGTTTCTGACCAGTGAGGTGGGCACTGCTGTTTAGAAGGCTCTCTCAGGCTGCAGAACAGACTAACAGTAGCTGTATAAAGTTAAAGCATGCTCCTGCAGTTGAAGTAGGCTGTGTGCTCCCTGCATCACTTGCATGCACAGCCCAAGTCATCTTTCTTAGACGGGATTCCCATTTACACAGCATGTAAAAGTGGAGATGACAGAAAACTTTGTAGGATGGTGCAATATGGGACTTCTTTGTGTAGAAGGTGGCTCATCAGTTGCTAGTGATTTACTGGCACTGTTGGAGCAGAGGTAGGCAAAACTCCTTGAGCAATTCTATCTGCTTCCCTAGAGACTTTGAGAGCCGTCCACTTCAGAGCTCCAGGCTGGTGGCAAGGTCTGTTCTGCTGTGTTTACAACACACTCTTTTTTGTACACACAGTATTTTCCCCCAAACCAGCATATTAACTCAGATGGGATCAGTTTTTGTCTGAACCGTTGGGGAAGAGTGTGCATTTAGAACAGCTGCAAATGAACTAAATGCTAGCTGGAAATGGTCAGGCAACAGTCCAAACTAACAATAGAACAACAGAGAGGGTGAAGCAAAGTGCTTATTTTTTTGCTGAATCAATAGCTCTGTCCAGGTTAACTTCAAGGTGTTGCTTACTTCATTGCTGTGCATCACATAATTAATTTTTTCTGCATTTGGAGATCCAATATGTGAAGCAGGCTTCCCACTGAGGCTTCACCTCGGTTTTAGTTTAATTTAGCTAGAGGGTTGGTGGGTTTTGTGTGTGCTTGCTTCCCCTCCCTATGCTTCTAAATCTAACTCCTCATTGGGAGAAGAAGGAAACATTGTGGTTAAAAGCCTAATGGAGAAGCTGGCTCTGGTATGCAGTATTCTCACCCCCCGAGAAATCTTGGAAATGGTGCAAGTGTATGGTAACTAATGCAGCCTCTGTAATGATAAATTTATTCCTTCATTTGCCAGCAAAATTGATGCACATTGCTCGGTCTTGATGACCTCTGCTTTTTTTCTATAGTTTTTCCCCCTGTTTGCTTAACATTGTGCAAGTTCGGAAAGAACTTAGGGCTTTTCAGAACTAAAGGATTCAAGCAGTCACATCTCCAGCTTTTTCATTCGATGCAAACAAACAAGAAAAAGAAATCTATTATACACTGCTCTGTATGGGAATGATTTGAGCTACTCAGAAGTCTTGCTTCAAACTCTTTCCTTAGAAAGGTAAGTAACTACTGCTCCACTCAGTCTCAAGTTTTCATCATAAAGACTGGATTGAAAAGCCAAGGCACTAGAAAATAGGCAGATAGATGTGGGTAATACATTAAACTGGAAGAACTTTGTTAGCTATCATGCCCCATGCTGTTGTATATTATTATTAGTTGCAAAATAGCCTAGCTGGAACGTTATTACTGCACATTAAAGAAGGTTTCACTTATGGAATAAAGAGAAGTGCTTACAACTTGCCTACTAAACATTTGCTTTGCACACACGAGTTTCTTTTTCTTAACCTTCTTCACTCAAAAAGCCCCTGCAAACAAGTTACTTTCTTTTGCGCCTTCCTGGTACCTTGTAATTTCAAGGTACCAGAGAAGAAGGAAAAAATCCCACATCTTAAAGTCTACTTTTAATTAAAAGGCATTGCACTATTGTGAGTAAGAATACTGAAATTGAGCAAAGGGTCAAAATATTTTTCAGTTTAATTAGAGATGGTGATTGAGGAACTGAAAAGAGCATTTTTAAGAGCATTTAGGACACTCCTGAAAGAGTATGGGGAGGGAGTTCCTCAGGTCAGTGTACCTACCTTCTTTCTTTTGTAGGCAACTGCACCAATAATAAATTCAATCAGTCTCACATGAAAGCTGGTCTTGATTTTGCCCCCACTCTTCCTGTTTCAAGAGTTTTTCAAGCTCTTATTCTTCCTTTTTAACAGCAAGAGAGCAATTAATGGCAGTTCTGCAAATTGAATGACTTCCATCTTTGGCACAGAGAATATTGCATAAGGAGCATGAGTTATTAATGATAATATGTGACTGTTAACTAAGACATCTTTACCAGTAGATCTTCAAGTTCTTTAAAAATGAAGTAACTGTCAGGGTCTCCATTTTGCGTATGGGGAATGAAAGCTCTGCAGAGTGAGATGATGTACTCAAGGTCATCTCAGTCAACTAATAGCAGAGCTGGGATTAGAGGCAAATCTGTGCAGTTCCAGGCCACTGTTTTATCCAGTAGACCACACTGACTTACCCTAGGGTTAGAAAGGGATCCCTTGATTGGTGATAAAAGTGTTTACTGAGGTCAGAATTTTTGAAAGAGCCTTGGGGCTTAAAATACATGTCTCCCATATACAGCAGTGCAAGGGTGTCATGAGTTGACCTGAAAATCCTGAAATATCCTATCATGTTTAATTTTTTTTCTGAAAGATGCAAGCTGTATCATCTCTGTCTCCCAGTCCCATTTTTATTAAATGTATATGCATAGGAGATGATGCTCTGCCCCTTTTTGAGGCCATTCAATTAAGTTTATAATTAGAGATTTGCTGTTGCAGCAGAGAAGCAGATAGTTACAATACTGTCTCAGATGAGCTCCACTGAACTAAGAGCAACACAGACACAGCCAGAGATGATTCCTTCTGGAAACTGTTTACTGCCTGAACAGAAGAGTCCAAAGGTGGCAGTGAGGCACAGAAAAATGATGCGACTTGTGTCATCTGTAATGGACTTGGAACAGACCCGAGAGCCGTTTCTGCTCCACGTCTCAGCTGCAAGCCTTCCTCAGGGAGGATGTTTCTGTGTAGTTTTACACTTGCAGTTTTAGAAGCATTTAAGGCCAGATATTTAAAACCTCTTTTGTGCTCATGGTTTATAGATAAAAGCAATCCCAGGCTTAATTTTGCTTCCTGAAGTCTCCGTTGATGTAGGTTGGGGCATTTGGATCTCTAAGTACTTTTTAAAACTTCAGATAGGGTGCCAAAACTGTTCTGATGACAACCTTGCACTAGAGGCAGAGCTCTTGTCCCCTGCTGAGCAGCTTGCTGTTGGATGATACAATCCTCCCAAGTGAGAGAAGTGGGCAGGAGGGGATGGCAACCACAAGGGCAAGGTGGGAGCTGCCCAGTTGCCTCTGCAGGGTGTCTGGGGCTTTCTCAGTGTCTGGGCCCACTGGGGCTTCCAGCTACAGCCATTACCTGAGTCAGTCCCTCCCTGCTTGTATGAGGTTAGTTGACTCCTGCCGTGAAAATCCTGATTACCTGTGACAGAAAGCAATCAGAAAAAAGTTATCAGAAAAAGCCATTATCTTCTCTCCTGAGTTTGGTACTGTTCTGCTTTGCCCTGTTTCCTAGGGAAATGTCCACATTTTCTCTGAAAGAGCAGATAGCAGGATGGACAACACAGACAATATAATGATTTAGCCACATGTTTTTCTCTGGCTTTTGTCTCATGCATTTGCTTGCTTGGGATTTTTTAATTTTTTTTGTTCATAATTTTTAACTTACCACTTATAGAGGTGAAAAACCAAATTTAATGGTAGCTCTGCTGCATAATTTGAAACTAGCAAGGAGCCACAGGTTCTATGTAGCACCGTTTCACTGCCCTCAGTACTGTAGCTTCTAATAGGCAAGTAAAAGGCCATTTATTCACAGTTTTTTGACCTGTCATTTGTCACAGTAACAGCCACTGAACTGCAGGTGAGTCATATACCTTGGATATCAGGCTGAACACAGAAACAAAGACATGCTTGTATACACACACACACACATGCATACACATGTATTTCTTACAACTTCAAAACCTTGAAATTTTTCTGTTAAAAAAAAATCAAGCAAAAATCGTGTATGTCTTTGAAAGTTCTGTATAAGCAGGTATACCAGCTCCAAGCTTGTTTCTTTCTTAAAATAATGTCAGAGCACAAAAGGAAGTATATTGTAAGGGTACTACTGTTCTGCACCAGAGTTTTGAAAGAACCGTTGTATTGAGCAAAAGAAAGTTCTAGACAAGTTTCTAGATACTTACAATTTTGGAAGGTGATTATGATTAATAGACTAGATTAGAATAAAATAGATCAATAGATTAATGATTAAATCTAAACCTTATTTTTCAAATGTTGCATTCCAAACATTCCCTTTCAATGTCTTTTGATTGTGGTGTTTCAAAATCCTGAGACTGGACTGAAATCTTCCATCACGTTCTCATTTGTAATTAAAATATTGCCCTACATATGGTGCTGTAGTTATAACTCTGGGCTGTCTCCAAATTTTAATTGCCTTTTAGATTACCAAATCTCAGTCTTTCTATGTAATTCAGTGTATAACATTCAGTAAATGATAAGATATGGTTTCAACTAAGAAGAAACTTACCTTGAATTACAATAAAGCCATTTTTTCTATTCAAAAAGTATCTATGACCAGACAGTGATATGCTCAAATTTATTGATTCTTTTAGGGAACTCTAGTACTAGGTGTATAGTGCTTATAGTGCTTTGATTTTCATCTTTACCAGCAGTATTCATCCAGTTGTGCAAAATGCTAAAAGGAAAGGACAACTAAAGGGACTGGAGCCAAATATCTTCAAAGACAAAGTAATATTTTTGTTTTTTTCAATATTCAACTAGCTATACGTTTTAGCAGTATATTCATCAATAATCTGGTGAGTGACAGAAATGCTATAATTAATATGCAATTTCTAAAATTAAAAATAAATTTGGCTTATCTATGTGACAGTGAATAACTCCTAATGTCATTTTCCAAGAAATATGTGAAAGGAGAATTTATAGTAGAAAGTCCACCCTGTTTTGTAAGAAAAACAGATGTTCATTAATAAACAGGCTGACCATGGAGCACTGGAACTACCATCTGGATGTGATGTTGTAGAGGGTTTTTCCCCCTCCTTTTAACAATTTAGTCAGTGAAATTCTGGTAGGGATCAGGTGATTTATTTTTTTAAATATTTTAATGTTTGGAAATATGTTTATCTTCTTTTCTTTCCTTCACATAATTTCTTCCTTCGTGCCTTTAAACAAGTTAATAAAAGGAGAAAGCCATAAAGCCTTGCAGAAAGTTCTGGAAATGGAAAAAAAAAGAAAGTAGTTGGCTGTAGTAGCATCTCTTATTTCTCCTTGCAAAGCTGCTGGTAGTGTATAATCTCTTGTCTGCTCTTGTGCCTCAGCTGTCGTATGTGGAAATTGCTGTGTGCATGCTTGTGCTCTTTGTTGGATGAATTGCAGCAGCACCTAGAAATACCAGGCAAAATCAGCCCTGCCCTGTGTTCTGTTCTGCACCTGCATGTAAGGAAAGGGTGTCCTCACTCCTGAAGAATTTGCCACCTGAGACTGCATTCCTGTAGGCAGAAATGTTCATGGCTCACTATTAAACCATGATAGTAGAGACATGGAAGTGCCTTTTAGGTGGATGACATGTTAATCTTCATCATGTGGGACCTGTGTGCATATGATGAGATGTAGTATCATCCTTATTTTACATATGGAAAAATGAGGCTCCAGACAAAGCCAAGAATTAAAAAACAGATGTCCTTATTCCTGTATGAAAGAGCCTTAGTGCATGACGATGCTTTTCTTTTTCACTTCAATGTATAGTTTAAGACCTTCCAGGAGTCCCTGGTTGTCCTTGCCCACTTGTAAAACAGGTATGGAAAGGCTTATCTAACTGCTGGAATGCTGTGAGTCTGCACTGCTGTACAGATCTCTCAGATACTGGGGTAAGAGAGTGGGATATTTTATCACAGCGCAAATGTTTCCACAATGTTTCTTGTAGATGGTGCAAGGGAGTAACACTACTTGTCAGATCAAGCAAGGTGCTTCAGTTGTCAGATAATTAGAAGCACTTACCAAGTAATTAATGTGCTTAGACTTCACTTAATATTTGTATACCTTCTCTAAGTCTGTTTTACTACAAGCTATGAAGACTCCTAAATACTTTCTTAGCAACTAAAACAAGAAATGACTTGATATTAAGTGTGTTACATATTCTGTAGTCACTACTGGCTGCCAACAATTCATCAGTACACTGCTTATTAATTTTCTGCAATGTACTGTTTATTGATATTGCTTTTATTGTGGTACCTCACCTCAGCCATGAAGGGAGGACATGCACCTTCATCTCAAGCTAATGGCATTGCTGCCAATGCTGCAGGGAGGCTGAAGAGCAATGTGACTAATAAAACACAACCAATAAAAATATGAAGGAAAAAATGTCCCTACTAGTAAGAAATGCATATTCCAAGTGCTTGCACAGCGCCTGGGGCTGTTAATCATCACTCCATGGGCACCCCTAAAGAACTCTAAACAACAGTTAGAAAAGGATCAGATGGCTGTTTAGGGGACTCGGTAGAGTGGTATTTGTTTGACTGGCAGGTAGCCATGCTTGTAAGGTTTAGTGTGAATAACAACAGCGGCTGAAACATGAAGATGAAGGCTTTTACTCATATGCTGTCCTTAGGAGTTTTTCCACTTTGTGTGAGGAGATGAAGGAGGAGCTGGGCTTAAAGGCCGCTGGCTCATTGCTGACAGTGGTGGGGCCTGCCGAGCAGCCCTCTGTAAAGGGCAAGCTGGAAACAGCTGCTCTGAGCAGTTTACCTGGACTGGCTTCTGCTGAGGGGAAAAAAAAAAATCTGTTTGTACCACTGATTAATAGTTCTTTCCTCCCTGTTTCTTGCCTGCATTTGTCATGGAGGAAGCTTGTGAACATCCTTTCCTCCTCTCCAAGCGCGTATGTAAACTTTCCTCTCATCTCTGATCCATTAATCATAAGCACTTTTGTTATGTGCGTTTCTCCTCCTCCCCTTCCCCTTCAGAATTCATCCCCCTGCCATTTCTTTCCCTTGACCACTCCTGCTGAGGGGCCGTGCCACCTGTGGCAGTGGCCCAGGAGCTGCTGCGTGCAAGGCGCAAGCCCTGTGGGTGCCCCGGGCAGCTCGCCTCCTCAAGTTGGACACTCCACCCGCCAAGGAAGCAGAGGTCTGCTGTCGAGCTGGCTTTCCAGCCTGGCTCCATGGCGCTCTGGCACTGTGGGGCTGACTTGGCCAGTATCTATCATTTTGCAGGAAGTAAAAAATTACCTGTAATCATCATCAGTCATTCATTATCAGCCCCTCTCAGACTGCTGCTGGGCAAAGACTTCTCTGCTTGCTTCCCTCATGCTGATTGCTGCAGTTATTTATTTATATATTTATTTTTGCCAGAACTTTGCCACACTTGGAAAGCAGAGCTGGCTGGTGATAGTAGAGCACGGTTTGCCAAGACCCAGTCCTCCTTGCCTTTCATAAAAAACCCCTAGTTTACTGCTGGTGATCCACATTTATTGAGTTACTTGGACAGGAAACTCAAATTTACTGGTTTTTAGCAAGAGGCATGAACACACACTGGTACAGGCTTCAGTAGGGACCAGTGATCTGAGCACATACCTGGGATCCCTGGTGGGATCCCACAGCTTGATCTGAAGTCCATGCCAGGAGGTCTGCCGTCACCCATGCCAGCTAAGAGCCTATCTGTGCTGTAAGCACACCTTCAGTGGCAGCAGGGACATAAAGCTTATTTGATTTTACCTGAGGTCAAATGAGCAGCAAGACAAGAGTGTTTCAAATGCTTCTGAAGGAGGACTGAATTCTTAAAAAGATCAGTGATTCCAATTCACATAAGCATCCAGAGGCTTGGAGACTCAGCCAAACTTTTGTGAATTACAAATACTGAGGGATTAGGCTTTCATGAGACTTTTTACTAATGCTTCCTGGTTTTAGGAGGTCTTTTGGCAGATATTTCTCTCTGTTGCTTCACAGGTCCAAAACCACTGGGAGCTCTCATATAGGAAGACAAAGTAATTTTTAAATACTGTGTTTGCTAGGTCTGTTCCAAATGGGAATAAATAATGTAGGGTTCAAAATGACAACAGCAAAGATCATTGCCTTTGCACTAAGATTCTTAGTGTTGCTAGTGAAGGCAAGGCTCTAGACCTAAAATCTCAGTGTTCATGCCTATCGGATAAAGCCTCACTGACCTCCCCAGAATTGCAGCAGCTTTGTTGCCAAAATCTGGAAGCAGTGAAGTTTCCCAGTCACATATGTTTCTGGCACACATACTCCCTTCCCTGAAGTACCTAAATTTCTGCTGATGGGTGTTCATGAAGCAACCTGATACCAGTTCATAAAGCTATCTGGCTGCAGCAGGAGTCTCAAAGTAGGGTTTTTTTGACTTGAGAGTGACAGACAAGACATACCCTAGACCTGCTTAAAGGAGACCTAATAGTCTGCTTGTGAGTCTGTGGGCGTGTACCCTTGAGATTAGGGAGGTGAAAGCATATGTACAGCTGGGAGGTGGTATTGCAGGCAAGAGGCATTTACTCTTTCTCTCTGCAGAGCTGGGTCAGGGGGAGTTGCTACTTTCTGGTCAGTCAACCTCATCTCTATTTACAAAATGCCTTTTCCCCTACACTTAGCATCAGATAGCATAAGTGAAGCACAAGTGAGTCCTTGCACCCTCACATGACAGATGTAATGTGATCCTCCTTGTAAAGTGTGTGGCACAGATAACAGCCTACATGCTTCCAAGCTGCAATATCTAAAGGGAAGGATTAGCTGTTTTGGCAGTACTGCCCAGGACAGGAAGACCTACCTATCTGTATAGTCAGAAACAATGGAGATTCTTTATAGGATGTCTTTTAAGGGTGCTAGGAGGTGAAGGAGCTCCTGCACAGTTCATCTGAATCTTTTGCATGGCTCAGGAACCTGAAAAATGCATAGCCTTATCATTGCTCTTGCTTTATGTGCCTAACTTGCATGTATCTCATGGGGATAGTGTCCTTAAGAGTGGGATTTTCAGACTTGTGTTCATCCTTATGCTCTTAAGTCTCTCTGAAAATTGGTTCATTTCTGGATGTGCATGTTTCCTCAACTTTGTATGTCTAACTGTTGCCATTCTGTAGTTTCTTAGAGTTGCAGCTAACCTGAATGTTTCCCATTTGAGGCATATTAATAAGACTCGTTGGGACCCAACATCAGGACAAAGCTTAACACTTAAAATAATGAAGCTTAAGCCTGGCTTTCCTCTTTGTCACTCAGAATAAACAGTAACGATAATGCTAATAAAACAAGAGACACATACTTGTCTTTTCAGTGTGTGCCTGGCTTGGAATAAAGATGAAAATTGGTTTGGGTGACTTCTCACAAGCCAGACATTTGTCAAAAGTGAGATAGACCCCTCCCTTTTTTCACTGGTGAATCTGGAATGGAAGATGTAAAGTAAATACCTTATCCTCCAGTCCCTGCCAAATTGTTTTTATCGAAGTGAAATAGCTCCTTTTGGCCACTGTAACTATCCTCACAAATATATTCCCTTTCAAATGAAGATAAATTTACCATTTTTGTATTCCATTTTGCTTAGTTTTCTTTTAGGGAAAATATGTAAACATAATACTTTGATATTGGTACAACTCTTCTTTCCTGACTTATTCTTGAAAGCCTCTTCCTGTGTTATGAAATTAGTGCAGAGAAAAAAGAGGTTACTGAATTTTACCATACCTGCTGAATTTACCTGAATGTGTGCATTCAAATCTGGGATTTGTATTTTCTGATTAAATATTCTAGTACAAACACAAGCCTTACAGTCTCAATAGTTCGACTGATTTCTTGTTTTACATGGTGTGGGTTTTATTTGATTTAGCTATTAGGTACTACAAGAGAAAATAAAAGTGAAATAATCCAGAAGCCAAAGATGAAGGATGCTTTGAGAAAGAATACTTTCCAAATTGTTTACTTTCTATGAGCTTTCACTCTTTGGATTCACTCACAAATTTCCAGCAAGTAAATTGGCTGCATGTGTATCTGTGTGCACATTGCTGTGGATGTATGGTAAAATGTGCCTGGCTGTAGATTTTTTGTTACAAACGGGAAAGTCAGCCCATTGTTCCTAAGTTGCAAATGTAAATCCATTTATGGCTTTGTAATTTTACAATTTTGCATGCTATTAATGTGAGATCAGTTTGCAGTTTTGCAGCTCACATGTCCTTAAACCTCAAAGAAAAACCCAGAGATTTATGAACCCAGGTGAATCAAAGCTTCAGGAAAAGCTCTCACAGAACAGAGATTTGCACAATTCTTATCTTCTGCCAAATTATTCAAGTGGAGAGCCGAGAAAATCTTTTATATAATATTTGGGTAGTGGGGAAAAAGGGAATAAGAATATAAGCACAACACTTGGTTAATATGCCTCTTCACCTTCCTGTAAAAATTTTGATTGATAGATTCCTCTGCAGTCTCCTCCATTAGGCTAATTTAGAGAGTCACCTGCATGTTGTATGTATAACTTACTAAGCTTTTCAAATTACTCCCTTAAGAAAGAGGTGCTCTATGCTGTGGTTTATTAAGCCCACTTCTTTGATATGTCTCAGTGCCAGACACATACCTGAAAAAGAAATCTGAGCACATATTGGATGGTGGGGAATTTGGAGGTTTAAAACCACCGGTATTAGTTTCTTTCTTTGTCTTCCCCCCGCCCTTAAAGTAGTTAGTCTTTGTAGATTATAAAGCCAGAAGGGACCATTGTGATCATCAAATCTGACCTCCTGCTTAACACAGGCCATAGGCTCTGCTGAATTAATTCCTGTCTGAACTAGAGCATATCTTTTCGAAAGTCAACTTCTCACTTCCCAGCATATGAAAAGGTCTCCCATGACACCTATAGACCTTTCATAATGGACAGATTCTTCCCATGATACGGACAAATTGAGTTTTTCCTGGGAGGTACTGCCCCACTCTGAGCTGATAAAGGAAGACCCAGGAACTATAGGTATGCTGTGATTACTTCTTTTGCACTCTGTGATGTTCCAGGAGCTTGTGCATCTTCTGTTTTATGAGATATACTTGGCCTAGGGGAGCTAAGTGGAAGGATGAGGGAGAAGAGGAGGTGCATAATGGTATGGCCTCCAGCACTATTATTTATGACAGTATCCTTCCAGCAATCTGTGCCTGCATAGGGTGAAGGCATGGTTTCAATTCTGCCCTTGAAACATGGATTAAGCAATGTTGCTAATACATATTTGTCCCTGCGGCTGTCAAACATTTCACTGATACTAGACTCTGTAGACAGCTTAATAGCTAGGTCTTCTGTCAATGTTACTGCAGCAGTGTCTCCTTTGCTTTAAGATGCTGTTCAGATTTATTCAAGCAATAGGTGTAGCTTGGTGCTTGGTAAATAGCAGCACCTGACTGTATACTTGTATCATCACTGCTTCCTGACATCCCAAGTGACCAGGCGAAATGGATAGACTATGGAAACCAAGTGCTGAGAAGAATCCAGTGAGTGAAAGTTGGAAAGATCATCTGTCTCGTCTCTATTTTATACCCCCTAACAGAGTTTCATGTACAGTGCATTATTACTCTAGAAGTCTCTGAACAATAGCTACCATCTGTATGCGTTGAAAATGTGTATATCCAACAATATTGGACAAATGGTTTTATTACTGCTGTTAGAATGATGCTTTACTGGTGTTGATGTAATCTAAGTGTTGGTGGTTTTCATATAATGCTTAGTATTTTACAAATTACTTCATTAAATTTCTCTGGATGCTGGAGATTTAAATTATCTATGCAAAGATAAGCACCAAAAATGTTATGGTATGTGCCCACACATGACGGCGATATTTTGCTAGCTATTGAAAAGCAAAATACAATTGAAGTATGACTTTTTTCTAAGCTTTAAAATTACAGTTCACCTGTATGGTGGGAGGTGATGAATCTTTGGTTTCTCAATGCTGTTGCCACTAACTGATGGAGGAATAATGATTAGTATTACCTCTACTTCACACTTACTTCAATTCTCAACTTTGGCTTTTCAGACTATCAAGCTTTTTCATGATAATTTTCTGCTGGAGCTGATTTTTTCTTTTCATCACTGATGATTGGAAAACTGTCATGAATACCTCCAAATCTCATTCCCTTCAAATAAACATATTTCTGTGGATTATTTTTACTCTTCAACATGTCTTTCCTCTCCCTAACATTTGCAGATAACTGTCTGTGATTGGCATGATACCACACGTTTAAAACATCTGAGTCCGGGGCAGATTCTGGGTTACAGGTCTGCAGTGAGAATGGAGGCACTTCCTACCCTGGGAAGCTCTGAGCCAGCTGTGCTTGAAGCAGCGAACAGCATGGCCAGCTGTTGAAGCCTTGGCAAAATATAAGCAGACCCAATCTCAAAAAACCCCACCCATCTGGAATAAAGCAATGTCTAGATATTTTGGAGCTCCTTTCACTTGCTTTGAGTTTTCTTTCAAGAGTGATAGCAGGGCCGGAAGGAAAAACCCTCTGGACATTGTTTAATACTGTTTTCTGTGTGAAACTGAACACGCCAGAGTGTTTTAGAATTTAACTCCTGTGATATCCACCACAGAAATTACAGTTATTATTGTACAGTAATTTCTTTGAAGTTTCTTCAGCACCAATGGTCACATGCACAATCACACCTTGAAAAACACTTCCCCTGTGTGACTTTGCTGTAGTTTCAGACTTTCTTTGCTAGCCTCCAGGGACATGAAGACCTTAGCTCTGACCTACATTTCTGCTAATTCTCCTACTGAGTCCCCCTTTGCTTATTCTGCTTTGCCAATAATACCTTTATGTCCTTTTCTTGCCTTTCTGCCTACCTCTATGATCTATTGGTAACTGTTCAGTCCTCTCTAAAATTTCTGTTTTGCCTTGAGGCAAATGGAAGAAAAATGCACTGTGATTAAACTTACGTGTAGTATGGAGAAATAACATTTTTATTTTCTCTCTCAATTCTCAAGCAACTATTTGGGGAGTGGGAGAGGATATTGCATGCTTCGTATTTCTGTATTTTAAAAAATTTTTTTTTTTTTTTTTTTTTTTTTTTTTTTTGAGAAGTGTTGAAAAACCTGTGTTTATATTCTTCCACAAACCTTTCTACTTTCCTACCTTGTTGTTGTAAACTGATGGCTGAAATAAATGATCTGGGAAGGGCATAGTCTTGTTATATGTCAAGTAGTGAAAAATGCAACTTTTAAAATGTTGATGCAATGAAACAGGTTTATTTATCATGGGAAACCTGGTAATTTTGGCCAGGTCAAACCTGAATTTCCTCTTGGTCTGGGCCGTCCTCCTAAATAAAGAACAGGGAGAATGAACTTGCAGTTCCTAACTGGGAACTGCTGTTCATTTTCTTGTACCACTAACCTCCAAGCTGACACTGTTTTTTAACATTTAGTAGTCTATCCTTACTGACCTTCATATCTTCGCCAGTCCCCTTGGGCATTACACCTACTGTGTCCTTGTTTATTACCTAGTCAACCTCCTATTTTCTCCTCTGCTTGAGATTTGCTGGGTAGGATTGGTTCAATGTTCAGGGAGGAAAACCAAGCCATATGATCAGCCTGACCAATCCCAAAGGCTGACTACCAAATTACAAATAGCAAATACTGGGAGTACTACTCACAGTGAGCAGTTTACGAGCAATTTGTTGGCTGAAATTGGTTTGCACAAAACATTTATTGGACAGCTTCAAATAGAAAACGAACTTGTAAAAACTGCAGTTTGTTCATCAACTGCATTCATGAGTATGATAAATTATGCGGTACAAACTCTGCCCACTGTTAACTTCTCCAAGGGAGACATAAGATGCTGCTGATGCCACTGGAGAGAGCTCAGGACCCATCAACCCTACTGTACAAGAATATTGTTTAAATGAAAGAACTCATGTGAAACGAAGCAAATGATGGAATAAACATTGCAGATGCAATTGAAGATGCATGCCAACTTATATGAATTAGAAATGAATGTTAATGTTCCTTAGATCAAGAAATTACCGGCTTGTACTCAATCCCCTTTAAATTCTTAATTCTGAAAATACAATCTTTAACTTGTTGAAAATGGAAACTGCAGCTGTACTATGTCATCCAAAATATCTAACCCTTATTTCTTCCCCTAATTCTTCCTCCTTCTCTGAACTGCCCCCCCATACAAACCTAAAGAAGAAGGAAGCGCAGTCCAATTGTTGTGACATCTTTGTGACAGTCATGGTCTGTAGCTCTTTCATTTATGCAAATCCAGTTGCTCAAGGCAGGTATTCTGATGTGTCAGCTGTATGTAACGTGAGTGCTTTGTAGCTCAAATGACATTCTTACTTTGCTCTGATAATTGTCCTGCACTCACTAATGTCTGTGAAGCAGGTGGATCATGAGCTGCTGTTCCAGGTGTCCTGGGTGAGGAGAATAAATGCTGAATGGCACTTTTTAAACTAAGGGTGTTGTTAGTGTTGAGTCATTATTTACTCTTTTGGGTTGAATTTCATAATTATGAAATAAGGTGAGAAGGAACTTTTGATCAGCTCTTTTAAAAACATAAATTAATTAAATCGAGCTGCAACTCTCAGTAAAGTCAAAAGCAGTTCCTCTCTGCCTCTGAGAACATTTTGTTCACAGATTGTAACTTAAACTTTTTTTTATCTGAAGTACTATGTTGCAAAGGCTGGTAAAAGATTTATTGTGATGTATTAAACCATCTGTTCCCAAGGACTGTGCTTCACATTCCAGCACTAGCCAGTGCTTGTGGTACTGTGTTTCTGATTCTTAAAGCTCCTCTGCCATTTTAACTTACTTATAGGTAACAGAGTTTTCACTGACTTGAAACACAGATGTCCTGGTCAAGTCTTGAGTACACCACAGTGGACCCCAGCTACAGGGATACTTGCAACTTTTTTCCCACCGATTTTATCCTTTCCTGTCCAGATTCCTAATAACCAGTGGAATAAATAAGAAATAAACCACAACGCAGCAGCTTTTCCAAAATGCAGCAATGAATGAAGAAAAGACTTTGACAGGGAGATGTGTGAGATATTTACTTCTTTTGAGATAGCTAGCTATAAGGTAGAATACATTTTAGTTTATTTCAATAAAATATATGGTGCAAAATGGTGCAGGTCTGCTGGTGATCAAATGATCTTTTTCAGTCCACAGAAAAAATAGCAGGTGTCAGGAAGCTTTTCTTTCTCTTCAAGCATTCCATTCAAACTCAGAGAGCTTTCAGAGGTTGTTCAGTACTGGCACTGTTTTGTTATGGTTGGAAGGAAATAAAATTTGGAGAGGTAATATTTTATTTGCCAAAAAAGGCAGGCTTGGCTATACCTAACCTATTAAAAAAATTTGCATGTTACATTTGTTAGTGTGAACTGCTGACTTGTCCAAAATTACTACAAAAATGTAGAGGTCAGTGTTCTGTTGTTTTGCTTTGGGTTTTTTTCCTCCTCCTTAAGTTGGTATTTCTATTTTTGTGTTGATTTCTTTCAGAACTAGGGTGAGGGCTAGTCATTTGTTTGATACACTCGAACTATACAGTTTCTAAAGGGACTTAGATTGTTCCATGCTGTTAATGTGCCTAGTTGAAGAGATCATGATAAAAGAAGTATGTGCTGTCTCCGCAACAGTGGGCTGTGTATTTATTTCTCCCACTGCTCTAGTCTATCCTGTATACCTAGCACAAAAAAAACCCCAACCTGAACTCTGATTCACCACAGTCTCCTTCATCCTCATGATTTCTGGATCTTGTATTGTATATCCTCTTTAACATCCCATGGATGCTTGAAGAACCATAAAGAAAAAGGTCCTTCTGTCTCATCACGCCTGGTCCTCACCCATTGCAGGCCATCTTATAGGAATGTTTTTGTATTCTGAGGCATTCCTTTATAAAAGAATGACTTCTGTCTGCAAAGTGTAGCATTTTGATAATGCAGAGTATCCTATGTGCACCTGTTCAATAAGCGGGAGGAGAAGGCAGGCTCCTTTTTCCAGTAGGTCACCAGCAGTACTTATGGAAATCTGAAATCAGGCAAAGCTTATGTATCTCTAAGAATCACAGGCTGGATTGATGTAGCTCAGCAGACCTCAGTGATCCATGCTGATAAATATTCACTAAGACTTAAAGCACATGTTTTCTTGTTGAGGACCCTTACAGAGGCAGGGACCCACATTTTTTTGGTCTCAATTTCCTATTTGCCTGGGTGCCACACAAAGCCTTGACCAGGAGGCATCCATCAGAGAGACAGAAGAATTGACCTATAGCTAGGAGAGTGTGTCACGTGGTAGGACATATTTGAACACATTTAACAGCATCTCCTCAACAGTGTGAGTGGAAGAAGCAGGCTGCTTCAACAAAGCTCAACATCCATGGGGCCTACCTAGACAGGAACCTCTCTCATGGTCTCTGTCCTGCTTTATAGCAGCTGTATCCTCTGGCAGAAAACAACTGGTGTATATGGTGGTCTGAAAGCGACTGCATAGATGAGAGATTTACATTTGAGTGATTTAGCCTGTTGGATGACCTGTGCTCAAAATATGTCTTCATAGGCTTGGTTTAAATGGAAGGAGAAAGAGACAGGAAGGAGAGGGGTAAGATGAAGGTGTGGATTTTCTATATGGGTGTGTTTTCTGGTTAGTGGGAGGGTTGAGGATCATATTGGTTTCTAGCAGAAACCCTGACACCAGAGACTGGAAAGACAATGCGCTTCATCAGCTGGCAGAGGACAAACTGACCAGAAGTGCTCTCCAAAGCACTCCTCTGACTCTGGGGAATGTCTCTTGTTACACCAAACTAGCTGGAGGCATACAGGGATTTGTAACTATTAACCCTGTACTGTGACAAGACATCAGGGACATTCTTCACATGAGGTGACACAGTCTAGATACAAGGAGATGGGGCATGTAGAGCTTATCTAGGCTTCCCATGATCTTACAGGACCATTTTGGGCTTACTTAACGGTGTGTAATAAAGACAGATTAGAAATGAGAAAAGAAGTAGAGACCTCAGGAAATTAGAGAGGAAGGAAGGACATGGCTAGCCAGGGTTAGGCTGTAGTGTGCTGGAAAAGCAGCAAGGGGGATGTATATCAAGAGGAACAAAGCAGGCACATGATTTCGACAAGCCTAATTTTGCCTTTACTGAGGCCAAGAGCTGCAGGATCAGAAGGCTTTCACCTGCATTGTCTCCTTGCCATGATCTTCTCAGGCTGATGGAACCCGACAACTCTGAGGGACTGGAAACAAAATATGTTTGTAGTTGCCACTGCTCCAAATGCAGAACAACAGAATAACGAGATATGTTACCATGCACCTATTATGCATTAGTTGGAGTTTGGTCATGTTTATAGCTGAAACACTGAAAATTTCTTGATAAGACTTGCAACAAGGTTGAAAATATGAGTGACCTGTTGCTCACAAATATCTTGAGATATACCTTGAGGATTCAAGTGATGTATAGTGCTGATTACACTGGGATGAACCTCAGCAAGACTTTGGGTGCAATTTCTCTAGTACCACATAGCTTTTTGAAACGGATTTCACACTATGTTTTGGATTTTTTTAAAGTTTGTGTATCTTGCATACAGGCTTAGAAACACTATAGAGGTGTAGAAGTAGACTGCTGGGCACACATAACCAAACTGGCACACTAAAAAAGTAGGAAATGTTCTTACATTTAGTTCTACAGTGTAGCCTCTAGCTGTTTTAAATCAATGAAGGATGGGAAAAGGAAGTAACAGTCTTTTACAACTGTCTTATGGGAAAAGTGCTAAAATAGTAGACATGGTTTTGCCTGGAAAAGGTTTTCTTTTTTTATATTGTCTAGTCCAACATGAATTTTCATGCACAAACATGGCTGGGGAGCAGATAACCATATATTGACTTGCACAATTGATATGTTATGTTCAGCAAAAGAAAAAAACAGCAACCATCACTAAACACCCTCCTAAAACCCTGCTATTTAAAAGTAACATGAATTGTATGTATACACAGGTCATACAGTTCCTTTTTCGCATCAGTCTCTTTGTCTTTCAATGCACAGCCAACCCCAAATTTCAGGTACCTACTTGTCCCCTTGATGTAAATAAAGCAATCATTCTTCAAGGCTGATTTATTGTTTTGTGAGAGGATAGACTCTATCACAGTAAAAGGAGAACTTCAAGAGGTTTCCCTTTCCCCTTGACCTCTGTCCTTGATTTCATAGGAAGGAGACATTAACTTGGTCTGTCCCAGGAATGAGTAAGAGATCCTAGGAACATCTTCAAGGATTCCAATGGTACTTCCTGGCAAATATATTGCCTGTGTAGTTGAGTTAGCTCTGCTTGTGCTGCTTAGGAATTAATGTCCTCTGATACAGTTCTTGTTGTTTTGCTATTGCCAAACTCAAAAAGTCAGGAAGCCTACAAAAATAGTATATATTTTGGGTATTACCTTGACTACCAACTAAAAGATACTAGAGAAAATAGATTGTTTACCTTAATCCCTAGTTGCATGCAAAACAAATATACAGGCAATTATAGAATTCTTAGAAAGTGGACTTCAAGTATGCAATCAAAGAAAATTCAAAGCTATTCATAAATAAATATTTAGTGCATCTTCAGCTTTCTAATTCTTTTCATTTTGACTTTGATGTTGCTTTGATAATCTTGCAAGAAGTGTGGAATTATTATTTAAGTGCCTGTCTAGGTGCTTAGTAAAATCAAGCATGATATTTTTGATTAGTGCAAGTTAAGATTTCTACCTTCATTAGCACTGCAGACAGCAGTGAATCAGGGTTATGTTACACTAGTCCTAAGGTTAGTTTTGCAGTGTAAAATATTTCATTTACATGCTCTGGTTTTAAAGGTAGCATTTCTGAGTGATGGAAACCTGTACTGTAGTACAGCCTTGCTATAATATCTGGGATATTGTACTTTGGGGAATGAACCAGAAGCCCTGAGTGCTGACACAACGATTGAACACATGATCTTATATTTACAGTATAGTATCTCATTTTTAATAGAATTTATCCAGCAAAATATTCCAAACAAGGTGCTGATATGCCTTTCTGAAGGCTAGTGTTTGGAACAGGTCTGTCAGTTTAGTTTTCTGCTTCAACTGGATACTTGCTGTGTGATTTTTGCTAGGTTACCTACCTAAATTCCTTCTTTCGCTATACTCTTCTCTGTTTTCAAAATGCATGTCATTACTGGTCTGTTGAATGGTTATTGTTCAAAACATAAGATATTGTAGTTCTGGAGGGAGATTATGTAATAGCTACTTTGGTAATCCCTTTTTACTACTTTGATAGGAATTCACAACAGTTGTGCACTTGCACAAAATCCCTAGTTGCTCTACAATCTTATTTTTTTTCCTAAACAATGGATTTATAAGTGCTGCTCCTATATGTCCTAGCCCTCCCAAAATAGAGCCCCCTCCAGGAGAAATTGTCATGCCTGGGGAAATTCCATTTTACAGATGGTAAATCTCTCCTGTGGTCCAGAGGACAGGGGGAGACAAAAATAGTTACCAGTGTTGGAAATGTATAAAAATAAAAATAAGCTGAAGAGGGAAGACAGAACCACACTGAATACCAGGGTGAGGTCCTGAGAACTCCCTGCTAAATTAAGCAATTCACAAAACATTTATGATTGCTTTTAGGAACCAAGAATTTGTCAAGTGTTATGAAGCAGCAAGCAGCCAGCATTAGACAGAAAATGTCCTTAGACAAAAGTACTGATGCTAGCCAAAAATCTGTGCAGGAGTTACTCCTAATGTTATTTTTTTTTTCCTAGTGATTTGGCTGTAGACTTGCAAGTTTCTTTTTATGCAGTGAAAGAAATGAAGCTTTTGAATTTGTACCCAGAATGCTCCTTCATTGAAGTATATAAATGTTTTCCCAATTTGCAACCATACAAAAATATTTCAAGAAACTCGTTGTACCACTGGCAATACTACTAGAAGAAAGACTTTATGTACCTTGTGGAGGTGTTTTACCTGTGCCATGGTCTGCAGTTGGATCCCTGGGAAATAATATCTATTAAGGTTTCTGTAGACTAAAGTATACATGCACCTGTTTGGCCATTTATTGAACATCATAAAGGCCACTTCAGGTTGTTTTACAGAAGGTTTTGGTGATGAAGCTTGCAGACAAAGAAGGATCATTTGGTACAAGAAGACTTTCAGTGACACACATTTAACCTGAATTTTGCTGTTCTGCAGCCTACCTGAAGTGATGCAGGTGAAGGGAAGAAAATGTTACAGATGCAAGCTCTAAATCTCTCTGCAGTGAAAAATTTCAGATCCTGTCTTCCACTCACATCAAAATATTGCTGATCAATCAAAGTACATCACTTTGGAAAAATCACATCCTTTTATAACAATTTTTCCTTTTGCTACTCTTGTATTGAAAAACACAAGCTTGCAACATGCACAAATATCCAAAAGGATTCATTTGGAAGATATCCAAACAGTACATTTTTCTTCATTGCTGGAACTTTTGTCTTTGTTTTTGTCTGAAACAAAATTTTGGCAAAACTCCATGTAAGTTTCCAAAGCATCTTACTTTGGACACTTGATTTTTCCTTTGAAAAATTATTGCATCAGAAGTATTTCCAGACAGTTGTAATGGCAATACTCTCCATGTTTTTGACCGCTTGGTCTGCACACTCATTTTCAGGAAAATAGGTACACTATTTAAAAAAAAAAATAAATTCTTAGTGTTAGTGATAACAATATTGGCTATAATTATAACATAGAGTAACTTAATATATTAAGGTGTATATACAGAATTTGCTGTTGTAAATGCATAGCAATATATGTGTATTCTTTCCATTGTTCAGCTGGAAAAAAACAGAATACAAGTTTCAAGTGACTCCCCTGAGAGCAGTACAACCCACATCAGGGCATCACACAGCCTTATTCCAAGTTCATATGGACTTGTTTTGTGTCCTCTACTATGTCTATATTTCCATGATGGAAAACCATCCTAGTCTTCTTTGACAACAGTGTGAAGTAATAGAAGAAATGGAGAAAAGTAGTCTTGAATCTAGTGACATTGGGTAGATGCAACACAGCTCATTAAGGTGTTTTAATGTGCTAATTAAAAAAAATAAAAATAATTTGTGGACTCTATGTTAGACACGCAAATTGGAGAATTACAAGGTTATGTTTTAAGCAACCTAAATAGAATTGTGAATTTGAAATAGATTGACAAATACTTGTAATTAGAACTAAAAATCTTCAGATTTTACATCTATTTAGAAGATACTTAAAAGAAGATTGTGAAAGCATTTTAAAATAAGCAGAACTTGGCTGACTTACAAGCTGTAGCATGAAAAAAAAAAGTAAAAAATATGCTTTAGAATAATATAATAAAACTTCAGGGCATGTTCACCCAGAAGGTTCCAAAATATGCCTTTTAACCTTTTCAGTATAGAGCATGCTACTCAACTTTTGGTATACTTTTTTTTCCTTTTTTTTTCTCCTCTTCCTGACTGCTCTTAAAATGAAGTAAGAAAGGTGTGAGCTGCATATTCAAGTTGACAGTGATGAAACATTTATTTCTTACCTTTCATGACACTATATAATAGACAGGTAAAAGATGGATTTTATGTTTGTCCTGGTTCAGCTAGTATAGGGTTAAGTTTACCCAGCAGGGGGAAGGAATCTCCAGCCGGGTTATTCATACCATGCTGATGTCAGGTCCTGCGTGGCAGCGCGGGAAGTTTTTCCTCTGTGGCTTTGGTCGCGGGATAGCAGGTGCAGGCTGGTTGTGTCCATTGCGGTATTTCCCTGTATATCTTTTGTCTTGTTCACTGTTATTGCTGTTTATTGTTGCTATCATTGCTACTGTTGTTGTTCAGATTGCTTATTACACTGTTGTATTAAATATCTTCTTATTTTAACCCGGGGTTTGTGCCTCACTTCCAGCCTGACCAGCTGAGGGTGGGGGAGGGACAACAGCAACGTGGTCTCCGGTCGCGGCAGGGCCTAAACCACCACAATGTTTTACAAAGTTTAATTTGTTCTGAAAAATGAAACTATAAAATTTAGTCTGTGACTTTTTCATGTAAGGTAACTATGAAATCCTTTGTGATTTCTCACTTTTTTCTCAAGAAGTATGTAAACCTTTCTGTGAGTCTGTCAAACCTCTATTACTTTTTCTATAAACACCTATACTTGCATTAACCATATTTATTGTAGCCAAAATTATAACTATTTAAAGCTGAAAATATAAGACATGTTTGTAATTGTGTAGTTATTTTCATCAGCTATTGCTAGTTTTGCTAAAGATTTTTTTTTTTTTTCTTTCAGGTTTCTTTAAGAGAGGTTTAAAAAATTGCCTTGGTTTTCTAGACATAACAGAGTTTATATATAGTTTTGGCTGAAGAACAAAGTATTTTGATTTGTAAATAAGACTTCATGAGGGTTGTGGGGCTTTTGTTTCTGGTCTCTATTCTCTTTCAGGGACGGGCTTCCCAGATATTCAGTATTTCTCACTGATGCACTGAAGCCAAAGACATGCGTGGTGTGTTGCTTTCCAGGTTATTGCCTTTGCACTGTCCTAGAGGAAAGGTTATAATGACTTTCTGGGGGTGAAAACTGTCTGCAGCATGGACCAGTGGAAGAGAATGGGAGCACGCATATTGGCAGCATAGGAGTATTTCCACATCAGCATGTTTTGAATTTTGGTAGAAAATGTTAGTATTTGAATTGACACTAAAGGGAAACTCATTTTCCTGGAAAATGCTGATTGGAGAAGCACTTTTTAATGTGCTCTATTCAGGACTTAAACCAGAGGGTTGTTTGCTGTGTTCAGAAAACATCTTTAAATAATGTTCCATTCTGTAGAATATTTCAGGTGTCCAAGTCAGGCTCTACAGTTTACAGCTCAGTTTTGTAATGCCCTGAGGTTCCAGCTGAACTGATTTAACATAACTTCCCTACCTTGCCTATTTAGTCTGACAACTGGGTTTAAAGTACGCAGCCAAACCCACAGGATTGTGGAAAAGCCTTCATCATGGATGGCATCTCCACACTGACCTCTTTCTCCACATTTGTTGTATCCCCTTGCCCAGAAGCTGAGATATCATGAGAAAAGGTCTTTTTGTCCTGAAGAACACTGTGGTCCTTTTGTGACTGATTCCTGCTTGATGAAAACAGAAATGATCTGTCCCAGATTCCTGATTCTATTCTTTTTATTTCTTGCAACCAATATCTAATTTTAAAACGACTGTATCCAGATTTAATTACTGTTTTCCATTACTGTTGTGCATTGAAGGTACGGCTAGGGTCACAGTAATTTATGGGAAATCTGTTCATTTGTGTCTTCTTGGTCTTCTGTGGAGGGGAAAATAAGGTTCAAAGAAGTCTGGTTAGAATCAGTGACGCAAGCAGTAGTATACACTGCAACAGAACTGTGGCACAACCTACAGCTGACTGAGTCATCCCCAGAAAGATGTTTGCATGATAAGCATGATTTTTTTTTTTTTTTTAAATGTGAGCCCTCTTTGCGACATTTTGAGAATTATGAATCAGATCTGATTAATAACCTTGAATAAGCTGCCAGTTGAGACAAATCCAAAAAACAGAGCCTCAAGATTTTAATCTCAACCAGTTTGTGTAACACTATGCAATGCAGATGAAGGAATTGATCATAAAGAAATGACTGTGTAGTCAGGAGGGATTTTTACCCCTATTTGTCCTGCAGCTTATTTTAGAACTGAGTTTTAGTCAGTCATTAAATTGATCAATCTATTATGCTACTTTCTGTCCCAGTTGCTTGATATTAGTAGTTCTGTCTACTTCACTTACAGCTTGTTTTTCTTTAATCACAGCTTTAACTGATTGATTTAACTGTATGTCTGTTGAAGATGTGCAACAGTCACATACATCCATATCCAAAAGAGAGAAGTTTATAAAAACATTTTAAAATTCCATTTTGGTGTGTGAGGGATCATGGAGATGTTTCTTACTTTCTTTAAGACCTTTAAATAGGTTTTTAAAATACTTAAAAAATATTCTGAAACCTCTGCATACCCTTCTGGAAAGTTATTTTCTGTGCAGACAGAAGTCATGCTGTGCTTGATTCTCTCATTCCTTTTTTGGCCTAAGATTTCTTTCAGACACATGTCATGGTTGGAATTTTTTTTTCTGCCTAACAGCTGAATTTACAAAGCTCATCCTTTTCTTGGGTGTATCCATTTTAAATGCCCAAATGCAGTCACCTTGTGCCTGATTCTTCTGCACAACTAAGCTCCAGAAACTTTCAGCTCAACTTATGAGTCCTTAAGACAAAAATCGGATGGCAGATATCAACATACTTTCATAATTGTCTCTGGAATTTTGGCTTAGTTTGTGCAGCACCATTTAATGCTTCCCGGATTTCAGATGGAAATGTCACAAACCTCTTCTTAGTATCCTTAAGCTATTCCCCATGAGGCTTGTCCATGAAGGATCTTGGATGCCTTCCTTGTCCAAAAGTTGTTCAAGAATCCTATGCAAAGCTGTCCTTAATGCTTTACCATGACACTGGTGCTTATGTTGCTTTAGAGTAGGATGGATGCTTTTAGTAACAAATATGCAAATCATGGCACTTTCTATTTCCTCTTTTATCAACAGACTGATCCCAAGAAACTAGGACTGGAAGAGAAGTTCATTTCATTCTTTGTTTATACACCCCAAAATCTAAGTGCTTTTGATCCTTCAGAATTGTGCTCCAATATAAGACAAATGCAAATTCATACATTTAGAAATCTGAATACAAATTAAGAGTTAGATTTCACATGGATTCTATGTTCTTTTAAAGTGACATTAAAATGAAAACATAAGTATCAAATTAAATGGACCCTGGAAAACAAATTTAATGGAGAAATATGGTGATTTAGGAAAGCATTGATATCCCTCAACTGAAGAGAGCATCTCCCTTTCTGTAGATTGTGTAATCATGCACATGCTCTGGAGACGTAAAGCTGGGATGTCTTTAGCTTTTGTGTCGTTTTTAGATACAGTCTATAGTATCACTTCTTGCAATTCTTTTGTTTGTTGCATTATAATAGTGTGCACAATAATACTGATGAAACAAGCCACTGCAAAATTTCCATGTGTAAATGTTTGTAAATATATATTTGTAAATGATTGAGCAGATTTACACCTTGAATTAAGAAATCTTCTCTTTACATAGCGAATTCTAAATAGACAGTGAGACCATTAAGAATGGAGTTATTTGTTGTATTTTACTTAGATATTCCTGCTGCAGAAACATGTTTTAAATGAGAATTTTATTCACAGTGATGCTTATGTTCAATTATTTTAAAACAACACATTAAAAAGTTTTGTAATTGAGAAAATAACTTGACTGAATTTTCACATTTGATTACTGACCACTGCTGAGAAGCCAAGTTTCCTCCATTTGCCGTAAGTAGATGAAAGCATGACACCTGGGACTTTGGCTCTTTGTCCCAACAAATAACTCATATTCATTCTGAGATAAAATGTTCCCTTTAGTCTTCATCTAATTACTAAATAGATTCAGTAGCCTAAAATCTTCAATCAAATCCTAACCTTAAGCCTTCATATAATTTTTCCTTCAGTTAATATCCTGCCCAAACAAGAGCTATTTATTAGAAAGATCTCTCTGTTTTAATTGGTTATATTAACCTTAATAAAAGTAGGGTATAGACCCTGTTCCATGCTAATTGAACATCTAACATTGTTCTAGTGGTCTCATGGTTGCCTGTTAATATTTGTAAACAGCATATAGGTACCTTGGTTACCACTGCATCTGCAGCTATGTCAGCTATATGTAGTGTCTTGTCATGGCAGAAATAAATTACAGTCCTTCAGCATTTCTTTGAATTACAAATTCTGTGGGAACTTACGTTGATTCAAAATTTGAATTTAGGACATATATATATATATATGATAACCAAATTAAGGGTGTTCATGATCTTACCAGTTTCTTCATACTCTGTGGGAAGGATGGTTTATCTCAAGTTTGTAAATTTACTTGCCCATTCTCACTGTGTGGTTTTAATATAAGTGTTGTGGACAGTTAATACATGAGATATGTTGAAATTTATTACAAGAGTTTTGCATATGTCCCATGATACTGGACACTTAGTACTGTACGTGTCACCACTGTAGCAAACAATGCATCACCATTTCTCTCTATTTGCAATAATTATTATGCATAATAAAGCTGTGGCCCTACTTTCCTTCTTTTCTATATTCCTGGAAAATATTCTCTATATGAGGCCACCAGACAGGTATGTTTTTTTTTTTTCTTTTTTCTCTTTCTCTGTTTCTTGTACAGGACCAAGAACCTTGTGCTTAAGGAAGGATCACAAAAATAGGGAGAAGTCCAACAGGAAGATTATCTTTTAATACAACAATCCATAAAGAAATTAAATCTCTTGGGAGAAAGAAACATTCAATTTTAAAGTTAAAATTCTAACAGGAGATTTAAAGTTCGAAATAATAGATTTTTATGTTAAAGCTAAGCTGAGAAATGATTGAAAACTAGGGTGCTTAAAGCTCCTTAGACCTCTCTGCCATCTCTTTTATCTTCACCTCAACAAGTTTGTGAAACATGAATACTTAAGATATCTAAACTCCTATGTCTAAGAAAAAATATGGGGAAAGGAGTGTCTAGAACACCAGCTGCTAAAATCCTTCTCTCTTCATAATCAGGTATCAGTTTGGAGCACAGTGTGGAGACAGCTCTGGTGATCCTGGTGGGTGAACTTCTTATGGCCACTGAGCAGGGGAAGACATGTATGTTACTGTTGCTTGATCCATCAATAGTCTTCAACACCACTAGTCTTTTGAGTGCAGCTGATTCACTTACAGGACCTGGCAGGGCTGGATGTGCAGCTCAGAGCTGGTTCTGCATGTTGCTCTTGAACGGATAACAGAAGACCCTCCCTTGTGGTATATATACTTTCCAATCCTCTATCTTTTTCAACATCTTTGTGGGATCTATCATCAAGAACATGCACTCACAGCTGCCTGTCTGCTTTTGCAGAGGCAGTCAGTATTACTGCCCAGATGTCCCAGTGCCTGTAAGAAATAATTAAATGGTTGAAAAGAAGCACAATCCAGCTTTTTGTGGATAAGACAAGGTGAGGTTGGCAGGGAAAGGCAATACTTTAAAGAAAACTTTTATTGAGGGCTTTTCCCCACTGATTGTCAGCATGAAGCACAGACCCAAGCTTCAGCTGGGAGTGCCATCAGTCATAGGTACACAAGTGGCAACGTTGAGGAAGATCTTTTCAAGCTAGCAAGAAGTGTATGCCCATTTGCCTTGAGTGACTGACTAATTTCAGTGATCTGCCTCTTAGCTGTCTCCATCTTACAGAACTTTAGTTCGTTTTATTGTGGGCCAACTATGAACAGCCCACGGAAAGCGGATCAAAATGCTGCATTCTATCTTGTAGAAAAAGGAGGCTGAAGTGAAAATGTCACACAATTGTTACACATGGCTTTGACTTCTCTTTTGATGCTTCGTTCTTCCAAACCAGCCTGGCATTTGCAGGATTTGAAAGATAGTCCTGTGCCGACTATGATGAGGATGCTGCAGATGATAGACCTTAAGAGTATATGTCTTAGAGATGGATTAATGTTCTTCTCTATGGAAAATCTTCACCACCAAGGGCCAAGAAAATCTTCTGTCTCATCCCTGTCTCACAGACTTTAAGACTAAAGTAAGATATTTGGAGTAGTTTTCCCTGTGTGGAAGTAGCATAAAAATTTCATTTTACAATTGTCACGAGCAAGAAACTGCATGAACAAATCAAACACTTCTTCAAAAAAGAAAAAAGAGTGCTTTTGTTCAGACCAAAATATTAATTTGAAACTTGATTCTGTGATGGTAATAATATGCTATAAAATCCAAGATGGGAATAATTAAAAACCACAATTAACAATGGTGCAGACCTCAAAAAAAGGAGAGATACAACAATAGTAATTTTGAATAATAGTTTTAAAATGACAAAAATCAATGAATACTAATATGTGTAGTAAAAAAACCTCAACTGAATTAGCTGACAAAAAATGAACAAACGGCAACACGCCATGGCTGCAGAAAAGCTTCCATAGAAAGTAAACCAGCGAGAATACAAATGAGAAACTGCTGGCACATGTTCTGTGTAAAGAATAAATGAAGTATCCCAAACTGCGTCAATTATTAAAACTAAAGGCTCAAACTTTGACATATGATCTAGAAATCATAAATAACACTTTCAAAGAGCAGTGTCAGACACTCTAATCTTCCAAGTTGCTTTAAACAGGAGATAAAGTTTGTAAACAAAAGCACTTTATTGCAACTTTCACCACATCAAAGTCTAATCTAAGACTTAATAAGAAATAAAAAATGCTGTTAAAGTCTAACAGTGGGGAAAGTAACGTGCTTAGATGAGCTGCCAGTAAACATTCAGTAAGAAATCCTACATACAAACCCAAACTGTTATTGGAAGTGTTTAAGTGAACATTTGAATCAAAGTCTGTTATTATGCAACTCAACAATCCAATGAACTGTTTTTCCTATCTATCTGCAGCATTGGATATTGGCCTTAATTGTTGGGCTACATTTATTTACCAGTGCTGAAATACACTCCTGCGTACGAAGTGCACATACAGGCACTCAAATCTCTAGTAAGTCTTAAGTGAAGGTTTAAAGGGGAGCAGACACTTGCTGAGATGCTTCTTCAGCTCATAGCAAATGATTTCCCCATATATCAGTCTGGATTATTTCCACTGTGCTTCACTGAGAATGATTCAGAGTTTTGGGTTTATTCAACAAGAGACTTTGATAATATAGGTTTGTCCATTCAACTGACTGGGAAAGTTTGGACTCATTAAAATGGAAATACTTGTTGACTGTTCTTATAAAAAAACCCCGAACCACAAACCAAAAAACCCCAAACCCCTCACATTCTTCATTTGAGAAAGACCTTCATAAAAATGGGATTAAAAATATTGTGTAATATCCTGACCAAGTCTGTACATACTAGCAATTTAAACTCGCCCTTTTTAAAATGACACCAGGGAGCTAGACAAGGCTGTCCATTATCCTCTTTTCTTTTTGCAATTGTAATGGAACCTTTAGTCTTATTTTTCAACAACTAAGAATTGCTTCAAGGAATGAAAATTGGAAACTCCATAAATTTGGGTTCATTGTATGCAGATGACATGTTGATTTGCTCCTGTAATCCTAGTCATAATCTGCCTATGATCCTACAAACAATAGACTGTTTTTTCATTACCTCTAGCTTCTTTACAGCTAAAGTGATAAAACCTATTTTCTTAAAATGAACACACAGTTGCAGAATCTACCTGACCAAAGACTGATCAGATGAGATAGGATTCTGCTATATACCTAGAGATAATCACATGTGAAGCTAGCATCCACATATAACTAAAAAACTCACTTCCCTAAATAGAGCATGAATTGCTTCATGTATGTCCTTAATTTTCTTAAAAATTTTTTTGAACTATAAACCCAATGAATATGATAAATCTTGTCTTTTTGCTTCTCTATTTCAGTACCTTTCTCTCCTAGTTCTATATTTTTCCTTTATTATTTTAATATTTTCCTTTACTTTGTACAAATGAAATATTTGAGGTCTGTTTCTTAAGCTTTGTAATTGCTGTTAGAAAAAGCTGGGTCAACTTCAAAACATTTAGAGTTATTTCATATTAAAATTTTTGGTTCATTATACTTTGGATGGCTGTAGCTGCAGAACTGAGATACTATTGCTGTAGTACATGTTATACATAGAAAGAAATTATAATGACAAAACCTGTATGCTGAAATTACTGGTAGCTATCTGAGACAAAACCCCCTAGTTCTGGAGATGACTGGAAAAATGTAATGTGTTTTTCTCTATTTATTCTGTGAGCAATTCTCAGACTAAATTCTTAGTTCTCTGTCTAATTATTTGAAAGAGTTTGAAAGATTGGAACAGATACCCAAAATTTGGTGATGCTTTTCAAAGTCCAAATATCACATATGTCAAGGTGTTTGGCAGTTAGACCAGTCTGGCCCATTGTTTTGCTGTCAAACAACATTAAACGTGAAATTTTCATCTGTTCATCATACAAGCAGATTACATAATGTTACATTAGAAAACGATTGTTGCACAGATGTATTGACAAAGTATTCCTTTTCTACTAATTAACTCTCAAACTAGATTATTTTAGCAAAAACTGAGTTAAAAATGAAGGTTTAATTTTTAGAATAGGTTTGCTCTGTTTGGAATAAGATTCAGTAGTGACTCATTCCAAATATATATTGATTTTCTTTAATATGTTACACAGGTTATAATTAACTCTTCAAAGAATAGCTTCGTTTCAGACAAATTCGTCATTTAGCTGTCATAAAATATACATACCATAAAACACTAGTGTGTGACAGAGTATCCTAAATTAGGTACTTGAAAAGGAGAGTGACAAAATGGAAAATTGACACAAATGGCTTCTGCTCCCAGGTTTTTAATTTAGTATCTACTGGACTACCTACCTGCTTTTTACTAATTGTGCTCACACATGAAAATAGTACTACTTTCTTCTGAATATATCACAAAGAAAGTGAGCAAGCAAAGTTTTCTCTCAGAGAAACTAAAATCAGCATCACATTAAAAAAGCTGGAAAGCTCTAATGTTCATTTTCAGCTTTCACAGTTTCCATAATATAGGTGATTATTTCCATGCACGGGACACTCTTTGTTTCAGCCCTCTGTGCTTTGTTCTATTTATCTGGTAGTATAAATCTAGTGAAGACTAGGTTGTAGGTAATAAGGGTGTAAAATTAACCAAAGTCAAAATCAGGTAGTGCATATCCAACACAATACTGAAGACAGATAAAGCCAGAATGATGCTGGTTTTATCAGTTAACCATTAATGTATATTCCCAGCAGACAGGCAGATGGGCTGTTCACGTTGCATTTAACTTTTTCTTGAAATAAAAAGTATGGTCAAGAACAGACGACTTGAAGTACCACTAGTGTAAACAATAATGTATCTATAATAATGAACAGTAGAACCCCAGAAACTATGGAAAATGGGATGACTTCCTTTGACAGTTATAGGGACATACCTACATTTTAATTGTATCTCTTCTTAAGAAAATCTGAGCCACTTCTAAACTTTCAGCACTTGCTCTTTTAATGAGCTTGTGGGTGGCCGGGACCTAATTCTTGTGGCCAGTCAAGGTATGCAGACTGAAACAAAACAATTTTGTCTTGAGATTCTTTGGTCTTCTTGTGACATGAGGGTGGTAGCAACTGAACTATCTGGTCTTCTTTGTGAAATGGGTTGGTTTTATTTCCTCAGTACTACATGGTCAAATGGAAATACAGTTTGAGCCATCTCTCACGAGGAAAGGCTACAGAATGGAAATATACATTCTGGAATTTTCGCCTTCTCTGTGTATCTTGTGCGTAGATAGCAGCCTCCAGGACTGTTACATCCCTTCTATGTACAGATGTAGTCTTACATGTGCCTAAATGCAAAGAGAAAAAAACCCTCTAATAGTTTATGTATCGGGTTTCTTTCATAGTAGAATTTGGTGCAAACATCAGATTAAAAGTGCAGATGAACTAGTTATGATTAGCTTCTCTGCTTACTGTGAGAAATCCATAAACATGAATTCTGGGGAATTTATCACTTTGTATTGCTAAATTTTAGTGGCTGTTGTTATTTTGAATGAACTGGAATTGCTGTTTTTTTTTTTTTTCTTTTCTCCTTGGAAGTGCTATGATTTCCAGCATACAGAAAGTTACAGCAGTTGATCTGAGATGTTACACATACATACTTTCTGCAGTAAGTTATGAGCCCAAGTGTACTGAGTGCACTAGCAGATGTAAATTAACATTTTTTTACCACTATGGAGGTTTAGATGTCCAAGCACATTCCCACAGCCCTGTTTAATGCAAAATCACTATTAAAACCAATAACAACTGTATGAGATTTCACCGACTGTGACATCTAGTCTATGTCCAAGTAGATGATGCAATAGTTAAGCAGCCACTTGTGATTTATTATGTGTACAAAACTTATGGAGAACTCTCAGCAAAATGCTCATTGGTAAGTCATGCTACCTCAATCTGTTTTGTTCATTATGTCTGCTCCTGCCTCGATGGGTTAAATTAACTTGCTATATAATCATGACCATACTGTAGTTTGGAATTAAGTTCGAGTGAGCTCTTTTCAACAGTTGAAATAATTTCACAGGCTCCATTATCAAAATTTTCCTCTGCAAGGGTAGTGTTTTATGTGTCTCCTGAGTGTCCTATAAACTCCCAGTATTAATAGTGTGTTAGTGGTGATATTGATGCGTGATAGTGTGGATACTGCATGCACTGTTGCAACGCTTTAAGACTGTAAACCATTTTTAGCAGCGTTCTTTGCAAGACTAAGTCTTGATAGTGTAATATAGCACTGCTAATTATATTGATCTAATTAATCTAATTAAATTGCAGCTAGATATGTTGTACATGTCATTTGTCTATATTAACATTATGTAAACCTATTCTGCTTGTCTGTGCATTTTTTATACAATGCTTCTTTAGCATTTGACCAGGAAAGTGATTGTATGCCTCCTGACTCTCATACTGGTGAGAAAGAAATGTGGTGATCCAGTGGTTTATGAGATGAGGAAAGCCTGACTGTTTTCTAAATCTGGTTTTGTTTGAAGAGACAAAGGATTTTCTCTTCCTGGAGCTTAGGAAATGTCTCCTCTGCTTCCTTGCTTGTTTACACTGCCTTTGACAAAAACACACCTTCATTTTTCAGAATTTCTGTGCATCACTTTCAACATGTAAATAACAGACCAAAGGGTCCAGAGTCACTTTTGCTGGAGCAAGGGCAACATAACTGCACTGCTTCAGTATTTCTTACATGAAGGAGATTGAGTAGAGGGAAATTCACTTTTAAGGAAGCAGGTAGCTTTCTCCTACTGTTCCCCACTGCTGTTAGTTTCTGTCTTCCACCAGCCACTCCAGAGAAGTTGCCTCAGTGAAGAGGCCAGCAGTTGATGAAACAGCAAATCTTTGACTTTGTTGGCCATGGCCTCTTCTTGTGTAGCAAAGGCTCTTTTCATAGTTGTACTTATCCATTGTGGTTCTAGGAATGAAGGGTAATGTAAGCAGATGGTATCTCTACCCTCCTCCTAACACAGGACACACACTTGAATGTCATCCAAACTCACCCTTCTCCTGGGTTTTCTTTTATCATCAATTAAATCAAAGCAAATATTCCTTCGGCATGAGCTGGCTTTCCAGACTTTGCATAGTTTTTGCGTCTTGTCTTTAATTCAGGGACACGCCATCACCTTCTATGATCCCTGTATGACATTAAGAAGACTCACTTGCTTCAGTTGCTATTCTGAGTTCGCTGTGTCACTCTGCAGAGTCATGGCAGACTGCGCCACATTAAAGGAAGAATGTGACTATTTTCTTCCACGTCAGCCTCCTGCAGCAATTAGTGTTGTCCCTGCTTAGTTAGCCAAATCAGCTGAATGCTAAAAATATGCAACAGTGGGCAGGTTAGGAGCCTGAAGGATGTTTTCAGCTGTCTTTATATTAAAATTATTTGATTGGGGGTATTTTAAATAAAATAAGTAAGATAAAAATCTGTAATTATAGTGTGGGATTATTTTAAAACTCTGCAGTGGATATTTTAGGCTAGGTTTTGCTGCTGCTTATAAGGAGAAGTGAATGATCCTCCTTTCTGCATCTGACCACTGTCTTGTTGATGAAATTAGCCTCACATTTCTAATGTCAAGAAAGCAGAGTGATAGAGGGAAGGGGAAGAAGAAAGATGTTTTTTAAATCTCATTTTCTTTTGTGCAGTGTAAGAAGTACTAGTTTCTTCAGCTTATTCTTGCTAATAGCATTAGTTAATGTAAAACATTTTAAGTCAATTTCCAACTCTGATAAATATACCTAGCTAGCTATGGTTATAATTATGTTCCAGGTGAAACAATTTTCAATTTCCAAAGAAATTTAGTCAGGAAATCCACCTAGTGTTGGTAATCTAAAAAGATTCTAGAAAGATGCCTTGTTTACTATGCTTGGACAAGAAAGAGGTAGTTTAAGTTCTTTTGTGTTATCTCCCTTTCTCTAGATGGCATAGGGCAGGACTCCACAAGTCAGAGAGTTTAAAATTGGAAGTCTTGCACAGGTAGCTTCTTCCCCCTTTGCTCTAAGGTATTTTAGACAATGTAAAAGTCATATGCACAGCAAAGAAGGCAGCCATAATCCTACAGTTTATATGTATGTGGTGCATATGTATTGAATATGTGATGGGGGACTGGAATTTGCTGTTTAAGGCTTTTGCTCAGGCTGACGCATGGCAGACATATCAGAAGTAGCGTAAAAGAGGAAGACATGAAAGATGAAGAGCTCTGTATATGACCTGTTGAAGTCAATAGAAATACCCCCAATGATATCAGTAGACTGGGAATCAGGCCCTCTTAGAGAGAGGGACGGCATTAATATTTTGAGAAAGTGAAATCCTGGGGGTCTGCAGAAGAGAAAAACAACAACAAGCCTGAAGGGACTTTGGAGCAGAGCCAGCAGAAGCTGCTGTCATCTCTATCCTGCTGTCCTTTCTTGAACTTGGCACAATCAGCTGATCTGCATGAATGTGATGTTTTTATGGCACTGGTTATAATTGGTAGTGATAGCAGCATGACTGAACGAGACAGCACATTGTATGAAAACAGGTTGAAGAGAGGATGGGATTCAGTTATAAAATCTTAAAACTCATTTAATCAGAGCATTTTTTGTGCTAATCAGAATATTTTCTGTGAATCTTGGAAATTGCAGACTCTGATCACAACAAACCAGAGAGTATGAGAGGGTCTCATTCATAAGTGCTTTATCTTCTCAGGAACAAGTCGATAAGCCTTTATTGTTTAATTTTTCTTTCTTGGGAACTGGGCAGCTGACATTTTTTCAAAGTCCCTTAATTTGTAGGGGACTTTGTGGGAGTCACAAAACCCCATTAACCGTATTTTTCATCTGGCTTTAGGAGGAATATATTTTAAAATGGTAAAAGAAAAAGACTTTGAACAGCTTCTGATAACTCACAGTTTAAGCATGGCTATAAAAAGAAAATGAAAAGGCAATTAAAAATGGAATATTTCTTTCTTCAGTCTCCCCCCCCCCAACTGTAATTTGTCACTATTTCTTGTAGGCAGGGAGAAGGATGAGGCTAGAGAAGACCATTTAGCACTGTAAAGCTGCCTGCTATAAAACACCATATCTTGGCATTAAAGTGGGGGACTAATTTTTTTAAAATCTCTGTCACCCCCCTCAAAGACCTAAACAGGTTGGGGTTTTTTTTTCAAAATTGGGAAAGAAATGAAAAGAAATTCAGTAATGTCTCAGCAATACTAGCTGTAGTCAGTGAGGGTAATAATAGGCCATGTTTCTTCAGATTCAGTTCTTGTCTATCAGTACCCAGAAATCCCCTCACGATGTGTGAAAAACCTACACAGATATATGTCCCAGAGGATCAACAAAAGCGGTCTTGAACCACTTGCAGTATCCATATTTGTGCATGCAAACTGACATTTGTGCTTCCAAAAATTCTTTAGTGAATAGATGTCAGGAGTTTCTCCAGTCTCTGGTCTGCAGAGGGCAGGGTTGTTCAGGTGGGTTTCACTGCTGACTCCTGAACTGCCCCAGACAGAGTCACATCTGCCAGGAGGGAAGAAATTGTTTTGTGCTGACTGTACCTATCCTTACAGAATTTCAGCTCTACTAGGGGAGAAGCAGCTGCACCCAGCCAAAGGAGGACCTACATCTGTACCCCTTGCATAGGCAGAATCATAATAGAAGCTGGTTTCTACACCAGAGCAGTATGGACAGAAGGTCCCAGGTTTTATTGACTGGCTTTTCCAGACATATTGTGAGATCTGCCTGGATATTTGGGGTGAAATAAATATTTGTATGCTGCTAAGCAAATGTAAAATAGTATCATTATTTAAAATGGTGCTGAAAGACATTGACACTCTCTTTTGTGTGTATGCATGTAAAGTTGCACTTATTTATCACACATGTTTATAAAACAGCCACCACTATATCATCCAAGCTCAAGTTTTGTGAAAAGTTCACAAGTCCATATTTCACATGAGCCATATGTTGAGCTGAAGGCACATAATTTACAAACCTTTTAAGCGATTGTGTTACCAACAATTCACATTTCTGCTCTCAAGATAAAGTCCCAGCCCATTCCATCTGATCAACATCTTATTCTTCAAGCAGGTGTCATGGTTTCTGAATTTTGTCCAGATGGCAGCTGATGTGGAATGAGAGACTGAGTGAATAAAATCAAATGCTGTGAGAAGAGCTGGTGAGCCTTTGCTCCTCGTGTTACTGCTAGTGACAATAGATTTAATGCAGCCATTGTTCATGATCTGTGAGTTTATTAGAGCTAAATGGTTAGGATTATCTCATCAAATTATAACAATCAGAGAAAGTGAAAATACCCCCTTAAATATATTTCATTTGATTCTAGTTCATCAGCATTTTACAGTTCATGTCTTCCAGTGGTATGCATGTATACATATATCTGTTCATGTCCAGGGCTGCTTCAGCATTTATTCTTCCCGATATACCTTTGAACTGTCGAAAAGCAACAGCAAAGCTTGTAGACATGATACCGAGTGTAATGTAAGTTTCAGTATATGTGTGTGCAAAAAAAGATCGGTCTTGTGTGCTGTCTCAGGGCATGTGTAACTGCTAATTGGACCTTTGAGGGTCAGCAAACACCTCCAAGCAATTCAGGGCCCCTGGCAGTCACCTTTATCCATAAGGCAGCTCCCGGAGCTGCACACCATAGCAGAACAGGAGCCCTGTGAGCACAGGGCAGAGGGAAGTGGTGCTGCACCCTCTCTGGGGGGATCTGCAGCCCTTCCCCATCCACCTGCGTGTGGGACAAGACCCTGCCGGCAGATACCCAGCACCATCTGTTAAATAATTATGAAACCATGCCGTGTGCACCTCTATACTGCTAGTGTTAGGTTTGATCTGCCTATCAGTTGTACCAGGATCCTGGGTATAAATGCTGTTCACCTGAGAAGCCTAGAAAGCGAGTTGTCAGGAGTTACTTGGCTCTCGCGATCTCCATTTCTATCACCTGGGTGTTCGCCTCCAGAAAAATCTGTATCTTCGAGTTCCCTCTCAGAGAGGCTCTTATTATGACACTGGTGGGCAGAGCCCTTCACAATTTGTAAAATAACCTGCTGCCATGTCAGATTAGGTTATGTGCCATCAAATTATTTAAATCTTCACAGTTACATTTGTTCTACAGACGTGTGTGCTCTCTCTCTTGAGACTGGCATTTATGCACCTTTACGAATACTTTCCTTTCAGGCCATTCTTTTTCTTCTTTTTTTTTTTTTTTTTTTTTTTTTGTGGCAAAATCAGAGCTCAGAGCTCTTTTTAAGACCACAAAAAAGAGAGGTGATGCTTTGTGTACATTTTGTTTTTTCTGTCCAATGACTCTAATGTCAAAATTGCTACAACCTTCCAAGAGAAATGCTAAATCATAATGTGGTAAGAAAGGCACCCTCGACAGGTCTGCGAATGACAGCTCTATAATTTCAGCATTATTTGAATACAATGTAGAAGTGCCTTATATGTTTAAGCAGCTTCATTTTACATCTGCTTTTTAGAATAATTGATTCATACTTGTCTGCACAGGATTTCAATAGTTCTTCTTTTCTTTCTTAGTGTCTTTGTCTATCCTTTTCTTTTTTTCTTCTTTTTTTTTTTTTAATTCACTCGATTTTTTTTCTATAATATTTATTTTACCAGTGAGAAGATGTGAGGGTCAGGCTGAGCATGTGTTAGGCTGAGCTGCAGTAGAACGAGTCAGCATTACCTCTGTGCTCATTGCAGCCGTAGAGCAGAATGACTTGAATTACATGTGGATTTTTTCCTGCCTACTTTCATACATATGCTAACATGCACTGCTTTATTTGTGGCTCAAAAATTGCCATTATTATTTCTGAGTCCTGAGGCATGTTTGATCTGTTTTAATATTTCTAAATTATTTTTGCCATTGTTGTTTAAGTCTGTGTGGGTTGTCTGGAGTCCTCAAAAAACCTTCCATTTCTTCCTAAGGACAATTTTTCATCAGGAGATGGGGGCTTTGAATCCTACTAAACCAAAAAAAGTTTATAGTCCTATATTTTTTGCCGTGGTGTTTCTGCACCATTGAACTGACAGCTGAGATCCTACCCTGTTTCCTCTGTGCCTGATGTCAGATGAAGCCAGTGAAAGAGTAAAGGCAGAAGTATAGACTGGGAAAAACAATATATTTTGCAGAGTGACCACTACAGCTAAAGCTTTGTGTCATATGTCAGAAATCTGCAAGACCTGGCTGATCTCCGTGGAGGCAGCTTTGCTTCTTGTGGCATGCCCAAGGAACCTATGCCTTGCTACTCTGACACCAAGCCACATTTGTAGCCTCTGTGGTCAGTGCCGTACCACCAGCAGCACTCAGGAAAATCAAATAAGGGCTGTGTTTCCTGTCAGGGCTGCACGTGGACTCGGTGTGGGGTGGTATTCACCCCCACATTGCTGCATGCAAACACCAAGAGCCAGTTGTGACTGTACCTGAAGGGAACCCTTCTCCCGGCATGTCCCACAGTGTTTTCCCAAGCCTGGAAGGATCCAAGACAGGTGTTGTGCAAACCACTGCAAATCAGGAGTATTTTGACAAAAGGTAGTGGCTTTAAAATGCATGAGACCTGAAAAATTAGGTCAAAACTAGTCTTTCTTCTTTGTTTTTTTCACTGTGAAAACATGCTACTTTCCTCAGTTAGTGGATTCTGAGCCAGATCTGAAGAAATGCAGTTGGAAGGGAGAAAGATTTGGAATTACAAAAAGGTGCTATTATAAACTAAAAGACAGCCTGTTCTCAGCCTCAGACTTTCCAATCAATAAATATGTTTACAATAAAATAAAATTTAAAAGTATGCTTTAAAAACAATTCCTGAATGCTGGGCTAACACAGCTCTTCTCCCATCACATGCTTGCACACTGGTGACTCTCTTGCAGCTGGCTGTGGTGCGCCCCCTTACTGCTCTGTGATGGGGAAACCATGAGCTGTGGGTGTATCCGAATTGCCAACGAAGTGGTGCCCTCCACCTGTGGAGCTGGGCTTGCTGCTCCTCAGAGCAGGCAGGCTGTGCCGGTCAGGAGTATGATCACACCACCAGAGGTGAAGTCTCTTTGCTTCATTTAATAAGACATAATGACAGTTCTTTTTTGAATGAAAAGTTTGCAGAGAATCCAAAAAGATATAAAATCAATATTCTTCAACATTTAGCTTAAATTTAAAAACTTCCTTTTTCTGAGAATTTTTTCCATAACTGTACGAGCTGTATGATTTCTCTCTTTTGAGCTATTCTGCCTGTACTGATGCATTATTTTAGTGTTCTCAGCAGGAATTAATACAATGCTTGAAATGCTGGTTGTATCTTTGTACCACCTTTCCTCTCCACCTAGTGTTTGCTGTCATGGAGGGAATCCTGAAAGCGCTGGGAAAACCTCCTGAGGAGTGGGCGCATGTGCAGGTGAATGTTTCAGAAAGTGTGAAATTGTATGTGAAATTCTTGATCACATTGTCTTCAAGGAGAAGTGTGTGAAGACTGAGTCAGTTTGCAGCCCAGATAGTGCAGAATGGTCAGTGTCAAAGCTTTGAGGTCAGCCTGGGTATCGAATTCTGGTTCTGTGTGAAACCAAGAGCTCTTTAGACAGTGTCATAGCATGTAAGGCTTATAGATAGATAGAACTGAAGGGAATAGGTAATAACCATAAAACAGTATTATGAAAATATCAACTATAATTAGTGATAATGGGTTACTCTCTTAATTAAATACATTAAAGTACGGATGCAGAGTTTTGATGCATGGATGCTTTTGTCCAAGAGCATATGTGTGTTTATATACTGATGTAACATTGATGTATAACTGACACATTAAATATGCATTGAATACTGTGCCCTTATGTTAAATGGGTCTCTTTAGTGTTGTGTAGTTGTATAAATATATGGAAGAAGATAGTCCCTGCCCCCAAATTTCCCATCTGAAAAGTGTAGAAAACTTAACTGTACACATGCTTAGGGTAGCTCAGGCTTGTAACGGGGATATGTCAGGTTAAGACATATCTGTGGGCACTCTACTCATTCTGCTGAAGAACCTGAATGCTGGTGGGATGTCTCCACTCCTTATTAATCCAGGAAACACAGCCTCACAATTAGAGTTCAGGTTCCCCATTCTGATTTTGATGTCAGCAGCTTGGGGGGTTATGTGGAAGGACTGGTCCTGTTCCTCTTCCTTCTATCTTCTGCAGCAGAAGCTCTGTTGTTCTCCTTCTTTTTAGTGATGGAAGAAACCTCATTTGCTGACCTCCAGTGCTCCATTTCAGATGTGTCATTAAATAATCTGAGTTCTCTGAGTAGTTAGATGATTATGAGGGGATTAGATTATGATTAGTACCAGGAAGGGGGAAGTGCTGAAACACATCTCTAAATCACACGTTTACCCTAGTAAGTGTCTATGCCATCACCTTTCCTGTTGGTGCTAGGGACCTGTCATGGCCAATGTGCACCACTAGCATATCACAGAAGTACAGAATCATTCAGGTTGGAAAAGACCCTTGGGATCATCAAGCCCAGCCATCAGCCCTACTCTACAAAGTTCTCCCCTACACCATATCCCCCAACATCTCATCCAAATGACCCTTAAACACATACAGGGATGGTGACTCCACCACCTCCCTGGGCAGCCTGTTCCACTGTCTGACCACTCTTTCTGTGAAAATTTTTTTCCTAATGTGCAGTCTGAACCTCCTCTGTTGCAGTTTAAAGCTGTTCCCCCTTGTTCTGTCACTAATCACCTGTGAGAAGACACCAGCACCAACCTCTCTATATTGGTGCGGAGGCCCAGCCTTGGTTGCTTTGCATTGTTGACCTTCTTATCATGCATGGGGAAGAGGATCTTATCTTACCAGTAGCGAAAAGTAACTGGAGTTTGTTGGCTTTCTCTCATGTGCTGTGTTATTCCCATTGCTTTACAGAAAATTCATTCCTGCCAACATGAATTTGCCTTTTTTGATTTAAAGGTTTGTCTAGTTTGTGACCAAAACAAGCTTTGCCTAGCACTTGAATCCACCAGAACTTCTGGTTTGGTGTGGGGTTTTTTTGGTTTGTTTGTTTGTGGTTTTTGTGTGTGTGTTTGTTTGTTTGTTTGTTGTTTTGATGTTTGGTTTTTTTTTTCTGGAGGTAAACTTTACCCAGACAGCAGAAGTACTGATCCCTTTATTTCCCAAATTGTGCTTGCTGAATTTGTATTGAGGAGAGTCCTGTTCCCTGCGTTCGCTCTTGCTTAAAAAATGGCCAGCCACAGTGGTTTCCCTTCATAATGTTCTCCCCCCCACTGCTAACCTCTCCTGCCTTAAACATTTGGGTTGATATTTTCTCTGCCTGGTCTCAGGGCTACAGTGATATTAAAAAAGAAAAGTCTGAATAAAATGAATTGTTCCTTATTGAGTATGGAGTATCCAAGGAGAGAAAAAATCATGCCTTTTCCTTGAAATTTTAGCATAAGCATACAGTAAGTCAAAATGGCAGGGTCTCTAAATGTCAGAGAGGATTTTATTGGCAGAAAGAGTTAAACATAAAGAAATTCAGGTACAATTGTCCTGTCAGTGTCTGAGCCCATGATTAATTTAGGCACATGGGCAGTCCGACTGTATCTGTAGGATCATGAATTGGTGTTTTCATGATGTAATCTAAACTTTGCATAGAAGAGATGCACTCCATGTAAAGAGAGCTTCTACATGTCTGTCTTTTTGAATACTTGGTATTTTAATCTGATGCTTTTGAAATCAAAAGAAAGATTTCCATCAAGTTAAATGGGTTCAAAAGTGGGTCCTAACATGAGATTACTTTTTTCATTAAGGACATTATGTTGCATCATTGAACTCAATGTTTTTTTCCATTGACTTCATTAGATGCAAAATTGGCCCCTTAAAGCATATGCCCTGATAAGACACTTTGTCTTCTGTGACTGCAGTAAAAAAAGAAAAAAAAAAAAAATCATAACATCCTTATCCTTGCTTTTCCTTAGTTCTGTGACGTGTTGCCTCTGATATTTCTGCATTTTGAATCATAAGGGTTCTATTCTCACTGGGCTCTTGTCCCATGTTAATCTGATATTCATATAATTTTGCTAGAAAAGACTCTGTGAATGATCTCTCCCTTCTAATTTATTCAAGACTAACATTCTGCTACTGGCAAACTTGCCTCCATGGTTCCCCTGTCTGTACAGTATAACCAGATGTTTTGTAGTTTGTGTCCCTCTGCACATCATTGTACAGACACTGCAAGTACCTCTTTCCTGCAGATTTCTCCAAGAGCCGTCACAATGGAATACATGAGGAATGTGTGAAAACAGGTCATAAACCAAGCTAAAATGAATTTTAAAAATACAGAAAGTACTTCTTAAAAAGCAGAAGAAATATTATACAGATTTTTGTAGAGCAGATTGGACTGTCATCTGGGCACTATGTGCATAATGGTGCAGTTGCAAAGCCTTGTAAATAGTGAGATATTCATTTAAACCAACTTCTAAATGAAGACATAAAATTATGGGAATAATGTGGAATTGACTTTGAATCAGTAGTACTTGTATGGAACCTACTACTAATGCACTTGTGTGCCTCTCAACATTGAAGACATATTCCCAGCACCACTGTCAGGGAGCGAAATGACTTTTAAAAAAGAATACTGAGGTATAAAATCTACAAAGATTTAAAATGCAAAACTTTGCATGTAATTTGTGTGCTTGGGTGGACCATGCTTAAGTTTTAGGCTTGTTGTTCTGTCTAGTGTCTCGGATGCATTTGTAGTAGAGGCACAGTCCGGTGGTGTCTCAAGTTAGGCACTGGGGAGTTTTTCAAAGTCTGAATTTCCATTCAGAGTGAATTAGAAAGTGATTGGTAAGAACGATCATCCGTGTTTTAGACAGAGGGACTTCAGGGTATAAAGGGGTCCTCTGAGTTCTCCTAGATAAATGAGAACCATTATGAGGGGAGAGGCAACCTGCTTAAAGTCAGTCAAGGACAATAGGAGACTATGATTCTTGCTCCTAATAAAATCTACAGATAAACAAACAAACAAACAAACAAACAAACAAATGCAAAAAAGTAGGCCTTTGATACTTGTGAATGCAGCTTAAATTTTCCTCAGTTTGGGAGAGTTTCAGTGGGAGGCTCTGAATTGGATCCATCTCTGCTTAAAATGAAGAACAGGAACTGACCATCAATTTCTATACATCCTCTGAGCATAGAATTAATGGTTCTATTAAAATGAGACATCCCCAAGAAATTCTATAGTAATTGAACTGCTTCATAAATTAAGACAAGCAAGCACAGTTATATAAATACTGGAATGGCTGACCCAGTTATTTGTAATAAAGTTTTGTCCATTATAGCCTTCAATCCCAACTGAGTGATGATGGAAATTTCTAAATAGCCCAGAAAATAGTTTCTGAAGCATTGGGTGAATATTTTCAGGTGACGGTGTGACATGGAGGGCTACTCTGGTCTCTGCTGCTCTAACCTGGTTTGAATGGCCTGCATCAATCCTTACATTTAATGACAGAAAACTCAGCTTAACCTTGCTGTAAAGTAAGTATTTATACATATCAATGAGAGAAATAAAACACCCTATTGATTTTACATCTGCTTTCACTGTGGTAATTAAAATGTACCTTTGCAGCTTGCAGAATAGTAGTCTGTTTATATTAATTCAAAGAAAAGCTCTTCCATAGACTTTATTTTGTATTCCTGTTGTCCCTTGAAAATTCTGAAATAAATTCAGAAGGATGAGCCCAGTCTTCATAACCTGCTACCCTTTAACTCTAGTAAAAAGACACCTTCTGATCAAAGGAGATAACTGTAATGGTATGTTCTAGTAATTTCTAGGTCAAATTCAGTGTTGACTACCCCAAAGTTCAATATTCAGTATAGTTAATGGCTTTTCCTGGAGATACGTTTTGTCAGGAGTTTTCTGAGGACACTTTACTGTAACTGTTCACAGGAGGGTCATGGCTACAGCAAATCTCTTCAAAAATCAAAGCTGTTGAGAAGGGTACTGTAGACCTTTCAATCCTACTGAATCTGGTGTTAGATCATCACTTTTAGCTGTATGCTATTACCCAGCTACCTTGGGTAGGATTTACTGGCTTTCTGGGTGTATACAACTCATCTCATCTGGAGCCTGGTTCATTTGCAATTGTGTTGGTAGATCTGGACTGTGGCCCCAGACCTAGCATTAATGCAGGGGAACTGGTGTAAATAGAGCCACTTGAATATCTGTCTGTGGGTTTTGGTTTTTGTGTTTTGTTTTGTTTTGTTTTGTTTTTTACAGAAAGTGAGTTTTAAGTCCATCCTTGTCAAATTAATATTGAAGAATTCTCTAGAGTTGTCCTTTGCCAAAATTTCCATCCCAAAAGCTCTCCATTTTTGATCCTGATGGATGAGAGGGTTTCCTAGGCAAAACTGACTTTCAGAGGGTAGATTGTCTCACTTTGCACCCATAGCTGTTGAATATTTTGTCTAATTTCAGCAATATTGTAACAGTCTTCACCAACATTTTGGTTTTGCATGTGTGTGTTAAGTCAAGCTTTTGGAAACACAAATAATTTTAAAAACCACATCTGTTTTCTATTTTTTTTTAACTTTTCTTTGGTTCTCTAACACTAAATGGCCACAGGATACATGTAGTTTTCATTCTTGGATTGCTATTATTCTCTCATCTGTATCTCCAATAGTATGCCACGATTAGATGAGTCTCCTCATGTAGTTCGTGTACAGTCCAGGCCATTTATCCTTTATCACACCAACGTTCATGATGTGCTTCAGCAGCCTCAGAGATTTAACTGACTCCAAAGAAATAACTAACATACTTTGAATCAGCCCTAACAGAAGAATTTTGGTTTGATTCTCAAGATCCAAAAATCTTGGGAAACTTGAGGTTCGTAGGTAGTACATTTATACTGGTACCCTTCCACTTCTCCTTCCCACTCCCAGTACAGGTTGATGGAGAGCTATTAGCCAGTTTAACAGGGGATTAATTTAGCTCCCTCTGTACCTTTTATACTTCTTATGTCTGATTAGCCCAAGGCTTGGTATTTAAATAAAGCCAAGATTTTAAATCTGGAACCCTCTTACTTCCTCTTATTATTTTTTTTTTAATCATGTGGTAAAAGCCTGATTATAGATATGTCTACATAGTAGCTTACTGTAGAGGCATTTAAGCTAGGTCTAAAAGAGCTAGTTTGGTAGCGGAAGCAGTCTAGCCATAGCAACATAAGATAATTTATATAAACATATACTTACTACACAAAAGTGTGAGCAATTCAGAACATGCCATATATATATACATGTGTATATATATATATATGTAAGTACTGCATGATGTGTTTATTTATGCATACACATCTAAAAACCTTGCTAGCACAATTTAGCAAGTAACACATTTCAAAAGCAGAAAGAGAAAGGAAAAACAGAAACACAATTGTGATTAATCATGCTCATTATCAACTCAGACTTATGACCTGTGTAAATTTCAAGGCATTTTTTTTGAAGTTTGTGTGTGGTGGTGGATGGGAGGAGGGGTGCATATGTGTGGAATGAGAGATGAAAAATACATTTATTTCTCTGCCAATAAAATAACCCCTTCCACCCCCTCAGTTTTCATCCTTCCCTCCAAAAGTTAGGTAGACGTCTAAAACTGGCTAAAGCCTTATTATTTAGTTAACTCTAGGTGGTTTCCATTAGCCTTACAGTACATGCCACTGAGCAGACATACAGTAACTGAATTGTTTCAACTTATCCAAATAACATTGAAATAGACTTAATTGTTGAACTGCAGGAAAGACCATGTGTCTCCAGAGACTATTAGTGTCATTTAAAAGGCTAAATGTATCATAAAACCTGTCTTTAACAGAATAAAATTGTACAGACCAACACAATTTTAGCTAATGTTTTCCACATTTCTTGTAAAAAAAGTCGTTGGCTGTAAAGCAAAGTTCATAACATTTCTAGGAGTTATTTCAGTGCAGCACTTCCCAACGAGTTTGAGCCTACTATCCTTTTTACTACCAAGTAGAAACTTACTTTGAGAGCAGTCACGCTGAAATCTACTGGTTTTACTTACAGAACATTTTTGTATTTACTGTGAGTAAACAGAGGCTTTTACACAGCAGAAGATTCAAGAAGACTGATTTCAATAGATAAGCATTTTCCTCTTAGACCGCTTCAACATTTAGATCCATCTTTGATTAAAGAAGAATATGGTAGTATTTGAAAAGAAAAGTAAAACTGAAGGAGTACTTTCTGATATGGGTTGTCAGTGAGATTTCCTCAGCAATCAACGCTGTAGTATTTTGTGTTTCTTATTCTGGGATTTACCTCCTTTTTTGGGACTTTTTATTTCCCGTGTTGCATATGTTCTTTTGTTGGATATGTTAAAAAAATTATTTGGATAGAAAAATGATAAAGGTAGCTGAAAACAGACAAAAGAGGAAAGCAGATCATGGGGGAGGTAGAGTGAGAGGCTGAGGAAGAGTGAATGAAAAAGAGAATTGCTTTTAGGCTATCAAAGAGACAACGGGGTATGTATTGGTTCCAAAGAAGTTAAGAATATTAAGGGGGAAAAAATCAAGACAACAAATAGTGCATCAACCCTCAGTAGAAGGAGCAAATCTTTCTATTTATCTGTCTCATCTTTTCAGTGGAATTTTATATCAACTAACAAGGAAGCTATTTCAAATAACTTCTGCTAACATTATTGTTATTTTACAAGTTTAGTTGCTTTGTTATTTTTAAGTTTTGTTGCTATGGAAATGAATGATGTAATCTACTCTTTCCATCAGAATCACTTTTGAAAAAAATCTTTTTAACCTGAAGATTTTTTTTTTCCTGCTAGTCCTCTCCAATCTAGGATATTGTATCATTTTTTTTCTGGAAAATCTCAGAATCAGGATGTAATTACCCATGTAGGAACACTAGTGCCTTTCCTGAAAAAGTTAAAAATTTCTTGCAATGGCAGTTACTGTCAAGCTTTTCCCATTAGAGCTATGTGTGAATGGAAACAACTGTAATTTCTTCATTGCTTGCTATTAAAATGAACTTGAATCATGTAACTCTTTTGAAAAAGAGACATTATGATGACAAAAAAATATTGGTTAAGTCTAGCCAGGGTTTGATTTATTTGGTTTTAGTCTTGCGATAAGGAGACGGTATGTGCTAATGAAGCAGTTCCCGTTTAGAGAGAAATTCATCCAGTAACAACTCATTGTGCCACTAATTCATTTTTCATTCCCATTTTAGGAATTTACATAGTGTCTGGTCTCCTGGAGCTGACCCTCATTGTGGCTCTGAATTCACCTGTAATGAAGGAAATCCCTGGGTGCACAAACCTAGGGCATCTTTACCTTGAACTAAAAAGACTCTTACTGTTTCCAGATTATTGATGGGACACTATTGCACAGATCAGTTTACAGATGTATTCATACACTCTGCAACTAAATGCAATGGAGAGATCTCCTCACACCTCTGATACAGCATAGGTAATAGAATGACATCTCTGATTTGGAATTTTAAAGTACGATAATTGCACTAGTATGGTGCTAAACACAAACTAAAAGATCTAATATGTGTCCATACAGCATTTCTACATCTGATCTGTAAACCTGTTCAATCTTCACTGTGTCAGTTTGCCTTTCAGACCTGAAGTGAATGTATTTCATTGCAGTTCATAAGTCAGTTTTATGATTTGCTGTGACCACAAGCAAGAAGCACAGAGTCCAAGTTACTGCCCTCTTATGCATTCAGGTGACTGTGGGAAATCCTTACGAGTGGTGATAGAGTTTAAGTCACTGGCAGCCTCTCCTTGGTAGACCTGGTTTAGGAAGAAAATATGGAAAGGTAGGGTGGCTCTGTGACATTCCTAAGAACTAAGTAACTGGTACTGGATTGAAATTGTATTGATTTATTTTCAAACTGTTTACACTTAGAAAACACAGATTCTCAGTCTGAAATATCACTGTTTCTCAAGTTATGGCAGCATTACTGAGGAGATTCGAGACATGTGGATAGCTAAGCAATATGGGTTTTTTTTCCTCTTTAATTTAACCTCTGTTTTGAAGATTGCAAATCCTACAAGTGTTAACCACAGCCCAAAATAGAGAGAAATAAATGTATTTTACCCATATTTTATAGATCATTTGCACAGAAAAGTCCACTTTGCCATAAACAAGATCTAGGCCTTCATAAGTATGAAATTATTTTCCCAGTCCAGATTCCAGTATTATGGTAAGAACTTCTGTACTTGTTTCTTGCTCTTAAACATAAGAAAAAAATGCAAAATGACAAAGATAATTTTTTTCCTATCTATTTTGATTGATAATAAGAGTAAATATTATATGGATGAGAAAGTTGACCAAACTAACAAAAGACCCACCCCAATCTTTAAAAAAAAAACCATATTGTAGAAATATTTTTTTTTTTTAAATGTGTATTAATTTTAAGGCAGTCACCTGTGAAGCAGAGATGTGAATCTCTTGGAAGTCAATGGATACAGTTCTGATGTAGTAGGACATGGAAACTGATTGAAATGATGACAACAAATCACAAAATACTGCTAATAAATACATTTATTTGGTGCATATATACACTGAGTATAGATAAGAGTCTAAATGCTTTTCAGTTCTCTGTGTGAAATAAAACTCACAAAGGACATTATACATTATTTTTGTCTTTTAGCAGCTGAAAAAGTCGTTTATGCAATCTGCCCAAGCTCATGTGGGAAGGAACAGCAAAGCAAAGAATAGAAACCATCTACTTAGACTCTCATTCCCACATTCTTCATAGATGACCTGAATTAGAACTTATTTTAGTACAGCCATGACAAATGTAATGTGCAAAACTAATGAAATTTAAATTAAAAAAGGACTGACTTAACTGTCCCCTGACCCTTCATGCCTAAATGGAGTCTCATTCTAATATAAAGTGATAATTGTCCAGTGTTGGTTTTGCCACTTCGTTCCTGATGAGATTGAAAGGATGCAACTAAACCTACTAATTTTTAAATTCTGCAAAATTAGGGTAGATAAGGTACGGTCCTGACTGGTAGTAAGTAGCTAAAATGATGCTGTTAACAGACTGTAAACCCCCCTTCCCTTTATGCCCCTTTTGCTGTCTTCACTTGTGTGAGTGATTCTATATAACCTGATGAGGCCATTCCACATAGGTCCCAAAAAAGTTGCAGGATCGAGCCCTACCAAGGTTAAATAGTTTTGCATTCTTCATTGGACATACAAATTCTCTGAAAATTACTGCAAGAAAATCAAGTAACAGATTCCTACATTTTCAGCACGTCTTGAGCTGATTAGCGCAGAATCTAATTTGCTCTAATCAGCCCAAGGTGGATAGAATGTGAAACACATGACCTTACTGTTTAAGAACAGGTAATTCTGTTTATTTGTAGTGAATAATGTCATTTTCCTACTGATGGGTGCTCACCTTGCCCCTTAAATTGCATCAGGTCAGTGCTGAGAGTAACTGGTGCAGCAAGTTTGAATTTCCCTGTACTACATAATAGGTAACTTTTCTGTCACTGTCAATTTGAATGAGACCCATATATGAAAAACAAAACTTAGATTCTTGGTAAATATAACAATTTTTAATATCCCCAGCTGGAGAGAAAGTTTTCATTACTATAGCAGAAGGAAGTATGTATGGGTCTGTAAAACCACCTCAGAAAGAGAATTCCTGAAAGGGGAAAACCTTTCATTTCCGGACATAACCTGTGAGTAGAAGTGCTACTTGAACCAATGGAAGATAAAAATCAAATCACTTGAATATTAAAAATGTGTCTGAAAACAGATTATTAGTAGATGAGATGGGTAAGGTCTACATAGGTAACTCATTATTCTGATGTGCCTTAAGCTAGTATAAAATGGTAACTTCAGTATAAGGGTCATTAACCAAGCTAAAACTTGAGTCAAACACTTGAAATTTGGCCATCTGAGAATACTGGCTAGTGATCAAGACCAGATTCCTGGCCCTCCTGTAATGATCTGGAAATAAAGTAACAGCACTCAAGTACTGAGAAGGAGTATCTCCTCTTTGCCCTTTCTCCTCTGAAAACTGATAGAATTATACTATCAATAGTATTATCACCCTGTCCTCGCAATGTTGTACATTTTGTAATGACCCCCAAGCCTTAACCTCTGTTCCAGCACTTTCTTTGGACTGTTTCTGTTTTTTTTTTTTTTTTTTTTTTTTTGGAGAGGAGGTAGGGATGCTGGGATTAATAGACATCAAAGCCAGAATTAGAGAGACAGCACTGGTGAGGTTTTCAAAGAGAACTACTCAGCTGTAAAGGATAGACATGAGTCTGTGAACCTTGATCCCAGGACCAGCAAGAATTTAAGATTGCTTTCTTAAAGGCACAGTCATACAGGCATAGCCTTGAAATGGTAGAAATCAGGTAAGACTGAAGATTTTCTTCAGGGAAGAAAGCCCTTTGCTTAAGCAAAGCTAAACAGTTGTAAGTGCAGGGAATATGTTTACTTTCTCCCTGACATATTTGCAAGAGGAAAAATGAAGCACCTGTTCTCCTTCCAGATAAACAGAACCATGAATTTTATTATCAAAGGTGATCTGTTCTTAAAACTCAGGGGAAAAATGCCACATTATTTTTTTGTTAACAGGAATAACCTCTTTCTGGTACTTGGGTCTTAGCACAGCTAACTGGTGCCTGACCTCCTCAGAGGGTTTCTGGTAATGTTTTTGGAAAACTCTTTCCCTGAGATGGAGCTGCAATTAGCATGGGCTTCAGCCAGTTCTGTGGAGATGTCACTCCACATAACGCTACAGGCTTCATGCTGCAACATGAAGATGTCACTTCAGATAGCACTGTGGGCTTGAAGTGGCAATGCAGAGATGTCACTTCACTATTATGAACTGCTGCAGGAGAATCTGTCCTTTTTGATGGAGCTAGCCCCATACTTTGCTAATACCCCCTTGATGTCCCTCTCTGTGGGCTTGACTTCACTGGAGCAGCATGACAAGTTAAAACATGTCCTTGAGAAGTCACATTAACTAATGCAATCATGACCGTGACAATGCAGTGTGTCTAGGCAGGGACAAAGTGTTTTTTCAATCATGGAAAAACCTTACTCTAGTGAGAACTGACGAGTTGTGGCTGGACACAACTTATCTCTGTCTATAATGACCGCAAACCCATGGTCATCATTGTGTCAGTTAACATGGCTTCTCAAGGTCATGTTCCACACTGCTGTAAATTTTGAAGGAAGATAAAGGGGCATCAGGAATTTATTTTCTTTCTAGATGCCTCTTTGGCTCAGTTAACCTTTAACAATGGTCTCTTCTTAAGTGGCTAAAACAATAAAGAACAATGCCACAAAGCTAAGAGCATGAATCATAAGTTTATGGCCAGTCTAAATAGTTGATTCGTTTTTTCACTTCAATATTCTAAACAAAGTAAACGCCTGTTGATAAAAATGCTCATACATTTTGCCATAAAATATCTGAATTTCAAGTATTCCAGCATTTGCTGTGGGTAGAATAAGATTTCTAATGAAAAAGATTGCCCAATGTGCTTTTCCCAGTTAAATGCCATGTGCGATCCCACAAGTACAAATGACGTTTGGTAGTGCTCCCTTTTGTAATTGCTTTAAATTAAAAAGCAATTAGAAGCCCACTAATTTCAGACTAGACCCATTGGGTCAGGACTGAGATCACCGATAGAGCAGTCAGAAAGTATGCATTACACATCCCTACTTCCACGAAGGCCAAGTTTATATTGGAGGTAGGTCAGTAATTCCTACCACTGTCAGTGGCAGCCTTTTAAGGTGGCCCAAGGACACATGCAGTGTTCATTCATCCTTTGGCAGGTGCTGGTACCAGGGACAAATTTGCCTTCTGTCATTTTGCTACTTGTGAGTAATAGGAATCTTGGACCTCCATAAAGTGGTGTGTGCACTGCAAGTCCCCGCAGCAGCCGGTTTTGGGGGAACAGAGGTCTCAGACTTGCTGCCGTACGTGAGGCAGATGGGAGCATTACAGCTGCCCTGCTGTGCTCCTGCACATGCCTTCACCACCCCCCACTCGACATCCCCCTCACCCTACCTGGCTTCCTGCTACTGATACACATCTTCTGTCTGTGTTGCTGATTACAGAGAGTTTATTTAACCAGAGAAGAGAGAAGTGATAATGAGATAACTAAGCATTGCTGATTGCCTGCCCTAGCTGAAGGTCACTGTGGATGACCTGGCCTGCTTAGTCCATGGGCTGGGGTGGCCCTGGCTCCCTGGCACAGCTCCGGCAAGATTCTCCTCAGCAAACACCATCAGTAACCCTGGAGGTGAACTGTCTTCACAGAAAGGCTCATCTGGGCTTTTCCTAGGAACTAATTTCTCTTGGTATGGCTTCAATCTTTTTTTTTTCAGAGAAACTGTGAAAACTTTTTCTGAAATGATCCTCCTCTGTCTTCTGTCTGAAGAGTATGACTGATGCCTTTTCTTCCCCAGTGTAGTAGTACATCTGTGGAGCAGAGACACTAGGTAACTAGCTGTCATGTCAGGTTTCCTAAACAGACTTGCATGTCATTTCTCACTTGTTGGTCTATATCAAAGCATAGAGCCTCTGCTGCTAGCTCCATTGCACATTAGGTCTAGAAAATAATTTCATAAAGACTGAAAAAAGTGTTTTAGTTAAGTCAAAATCAGTCTATTCCTGCATCTGTTATTTCTGCTTCTCCCTTAGACAAGCTGATGGCAACACTTATCCTTCTCTTCTCTCTTGCTTTCTTTTCTACATCAAAGATACTAACTACTGTGTTCTTTAATTTAACAGCTTCTGCATCACAAGGGAGAATAACTTCATTTTATGAATAGTGAATCCTTGTATAATGCCATCTTCACATAATCTCTGTTTTGCTGTTCTGAAACAGATTTTATTTCAGAAAATGTGCAAACCACCACTACAGTGACACTATACTGACTAAAGGAAATGGTGTTACAAATATAATAATTCTGTTTTAAAGCAACTGAGGTATACTAATTATTCTGTTCTTCTAGCTGTTGCATGAACAGCTCTTTGGTTGCTTATTTCTGCCACAGAAATGGTTTTACCTGAGGTCATACTAACTGGCAATTGTAGGCTTTGTAGCCAAACCAGAGACTGTGACACCTATAAATTATTGTCATACTTAGAGTCAAGATATACATTAAAGTATAAGCATAGAATTCATATTTTCTTGCTTTGAATGCATCTAGAAGCATACTAAAATAAGTGTAACCAACACCACACATATATATTTAATACTCACAGCATACCCAAACACAGTATGTAAGTATTTAATTTAAGTATGTAAACAATGTGTCCACCAAAGAGTAAATAAAAACGTGTAATTGCAAGTAGGAAGTGTGGGAAAACATATAAACAGCAACTCAAGTAACAGAATTTGCAAGATAAAGAACGAAGAACAAGATAAGCACAGGGGAGAGCAAACAGGCAAGATATCCTACTGAATACACAAGTATCCCAGAAGGAGGACTGGCAAAGCCAGAAACAAGATAAGCAGCACTGGGAGATGATGGGATGCCTTTCTGGGAGAGGAGTAAGCTGCAAAAAGCATCAGGCACCCAGAGGAACTTTACCCATAAAAGGGGTCTCAAGCCAGGTCACCTTGACCTCCTCAGCCATCAGCCACCGAGTATTGCAGCCACTGGTGCATCAGCTCCATGGTATTGCATACTCACAGTTAATTCAAGATGCAGTGGACTAATAGTTTTGTGTATGTAAAGCTACGTTGTGATAATTTGTAAGAAGCATTCATTGGCACAAACTGTCATTACTGACTGTCAGTCTACTAAACTTTTATTTTAAATCGGGTTTATCAGTCTTCTAAATACTCCCATCACAGAAATTTCTAATTCCCTGACTGATACTGATAGGTATAGATATATATATTTACACACACACACACACACACACACACACACACACTCATTTGCAATAATTTTACTAAAAAAAAATTAATCATGATTAGCATGTTGAACAGTGTGGCCAATTTGTACTTCACATCAGAAGAGGGCAAAAAATGAGAATCTCTTTTTCTTTGTGACAGAGCTAGAGGCTGGTCACTGCCAGCATCTCTGTGTCTGAAGCAGGGTGTATAGATATACATTCTACATTACTGACCAATAAAATACACTGACTCGTGGAGTTACCTTGTTCCTACGGCTTTGAAACACTCAAGGGAAATATGCCACTGCTGCAGAGATGAGTGATGAAGCAGTTGGGTTCTGTTTAGGTGAAGTTTTGATTTTTTTTATTAACATTTTTTTCCTCTTTGAGAGTATGTAGAAATGTGTGTAAAATAACTACAGACCGTAACATATCTAGAAGCCTCTGAAGTATTTGTTTAAATTTTAAATGCTGCATCTGCACTGCAGTTTCAGATATTAAACCCTGATGTATGTTTTGAATCCATACAAATTATGCAATTTCTTTTCCTTTCCTGCTGCTTCTCCTTTCATACTATTACTATCAGCAAGTTTCTTTATTGCATACAGGAGTAATACTGATTTCATCTGCAAAATTCCGGCTAACCACAAGTTACCTCATCATTAAGAAAAGCATTCTCTATATTCATTAACAGAAGAATAGTAGCAAGAGCTCATGTAACCTTGACTAACATTTTGCTTTTTTCTCTTTCTTATTTTATACCATCCTTTTAAACTGTTAGTCAAGATCCTCACCTGATATAAAGTGATGTCACCCCACTGAAACCTTGACTAAGAGCAGGATCAGAAACTTTCCTCCTCCAGGTCTCTACGGCCAAGTGTAATTTTGTAGCTAAAATGTTTGTCAGTGTTTAACATGAAAAGGTATAAGATCCAAATGAAAACATTAAAATCCTCAGATAACATGAGTTTGTCCTGCATCCTTTATTTGAAAAGTGTTGGGATATATGTCAAAGTTTTAGTCATGCTGTACTAGTGCCAGCCCTATTGTGTGAAGATATATAAAAAGTACTACAATTTTCATGTCAATCAATTTTGTAATTATTGTTATTACTTTTTTTTATTTTGATAGATTACCTTGATGCAGAATCCATAGCTTTGAAACTGTGAGACTCTGTGGGACTGGAGTGGATCTACAGGAGCTACAATAACTGCAGCCAGGTACAAAACATGTTAAATGTTGCAAACTGTTCCAATCTTTGAGCTGCTTTGGTCCTGCTGTGTAATTGAAATGTTGGGCTGTCCTGAATGTTTGCAAAGGCTGGAAATAACTGAAGCAAGAAAGTGTGACAGGGACAATTGTCATGGAACTTTTTCTTCCAACTCTTTGCCAAGTGGCTACCACACCTCTCCTCATGGGCATGATTTGCACATGGCTGTGTGCACAAGTTATGAGGAGTTGTGCTTGTGTCCGTAACATCCAAAACTGCAAGGGTTCAGGTCAACATTAGAAATATTACTGAAACAAAATTATTTTCTGGTCTAGAGTGAATCTGTTATGCCTAGTCTAATAAATTGGACAAGTTTAGGAATATTATTTGACATGGAGATTGGCTCCCATGGCCTCGGTGACTGTTAGTGAACAGTCTGTTAGTGAGCCTCCACAACTGGTTCCTGCACGTGAACTATGGCACAACGTTGTTGAAGAGCATACCGTGCCTAAAAAAGGCTAAAAGAGATTCTGGCTACTTGGGAGAGGCCACACTGATATCAAGAATTGTTCTAACTGTTATGAACAGTTACAAATATACGAACACTTTACTACCTGAGAACATCATCAACCATGCTTGAAACTGCAGCTACCACCCCAGCTTAATGACATAGTACCTTCGAGGGACAGAAACTTTAAAATGATTTTGATATTGCATCTTTTTGTGGCTTTAATACCAGGAATGCCATTATATGCAACAACAGTGTCCAAGTGCTTGAAACAAACATTTCCCAATGACTCCCAATGATATGGTGTAGTTGGGAACTGTCAGTGTTAAGTTAATGGTTGGACTAAGAGATCTTCAAGGTCTTTTCCAACCTAGATGGTTCTGTGATTCAATAATATATACTGAGTATGTCCTGCTCTGTATAGTTTTTCACGTTGCCTACTTGACATAGTTTCTATGTGTGTTATAATGGTTTCATTAAGTGACATCACAGGTACTCTAGATTCTTTCTACCCTCTTGGACTCATGCCATGAAGAAGTATTATGAGACAGATGCTATTTTTTGAAAGTGTGCTTACTTTTGTAAATGATGCTGTATACTTATGCTAAAGGCAGTGAAAGAAGGTAGCAAACTTCATGAAATGAAAATAGTAAAGTTTGTGATTAGGCTTAAATCCTTTAAAAAAAGCATGCCACAGTCTTGGCTTGGCCAGGAAGGCAGATGCCTATGCATACAAAATAGTTCCAGAACATCTACACTGCAAAGGCTTTTATACTTTATTCTTGATTTATATGGTCAAGAAATGTGAGATTAGGCAGAGACTGTGCTTGTCCAAAGCACATCTCCAAATATTTTCCTGACCTCCAGATTGTAATTCAAATATTAAGATGTTCAATTATGTGTGTTTAATTTCTTTCTAGCAATATTGACTCCCAAGTAAAGAATTGGAATTATAGGGGAAATATCTATCCATCTATCTATCTATCTATCTATCTATCTATCTATCTATCTATCTATCTATCTATCTATATCTATCTATATCTCAGATATGTTTTACAGATCATCCCTTACCTTTTTTATTTCTGTATTTCCTTTATGCATAATATAAAATTGATTAGTGATGGACTAAATGGAATGTTAAATCCACTTTGAATTCAAATAAATATGAATTTGGTATACATTTTTATTTATTTTCTGCATTTTCCAAGATTGGAAGAGAAAATATACATATATTAAAAAATGATGTAACTATTGCGGTAGCAACTTAAAGTCTGAACTATATTAAGGGAGGCAGTTTATAAACATGTAACAGAGTGACAGCCTTTCTCCTTAAGGATTACAGTCTAAATATTAGACAAGACGCAACTGTTTGATACAAGAAATAGACAGGGCAGGTGGTTCATATCTATTGTTTTGTTGTTGCAATTCTTATTCAGGAAATCTGCTACTGAAATTAAAAATTCAGAGGAAGCATTGTCTGATGAAGGTGTGTGAGAACAGGTGATTTTTTTTTATTTTTTTTTTTTTTTATCACTAGGAAGCAAAGGCAACTGGCTTTATCTTGCTAGGAAGTAAGATTCTGTTATCAGAAAACGTCTAGTTTTGACTCTTGACCAGCAGTATTTAGATGTCTTTTGATATAATGTGCTAAGTGCATCTGGAATTATTCGCTTAATCTCCAAATAGGGTTTTTCCTATTGTTGTCACTGCTATCCTTCCAGTAAAAACAAATATAACTTAAATTTTTATTTAGTCAGTTTATCAAATAAACATGTTTGAGATGTACTTTTCATTATAATCAATGAAGCATGAGATTTTTCCCTCCAAGCTCTCCAAAGATGAACTTTTAATCACATATTTTAAACTTTCAGAAAACAAGGTAATCTTGATTACCTGCAAACAAAGTCACTGACATATTCCACACTGCAATAAACCTGACTCTCCACAAAATTTGAAATTATTTTGCAGTTTAGTCATTCTTCTCTCTTTGTTTAATGTGATTTAATTTTGTGTACAAGGAGGTTATACTATGTTTACAGTGAATTCTTGGATACTCGCAAGTCTCTCTGGTAGAACTTCGGTGATCTTAAACAAAATTGAAAATTCATGGGTTTTTTTTTTTTTTTTTTTTTTTGTTATTAAAACAAGGCAGAGAAAGACACAAACTTTTGTGAGTTACAATCTTCTGTAAACAGTAACAAATTATTGTATATTTTTGGATTATGTTTTATTGCCCTGACAAAAGAGATCTTAAAAGTATAGGAATATAATATAGCTTTATCATTGCCAATACAGAAACTTCTAAATTGCTATAAACCCAGGCACCTTTACTATGTTAAAGAAGCATCAAATTACAGCTTGAGATACAAATTAATAAAAAAAATATTTTAATGTGGTTTCAGATTTTTCCATATTGTGACATTATCACACATTTTGTGATAAATCATAATTTTCTTAAAGGCCTAATTGTTTTAACCATATTACCCCAAAATCTTGGTTTTCATTAAAATGTGATGCTTCTAAACCCCATGATGGTCAAAAAGCTGGTAACATGAAATGTAAAAGTTTCAATCCCACACAACAAGGAAAGTAACACAATATCTATTGCTTTAAAAATCTTCTGATTTTGTCAGTGTCTTGGTTTATAAACATATATGTTTGTCAATAGTAGATCCTCAATCTGTCCTGGAGAAGCTCGGCTAGCATTTACTTTTTAAAATCAGCTTTTCCAATTTGACAAATATTTTCCTTCCATTTTGCTATGTGAAAGACCCACACTGACAAAAAAAATTTGCTACATGGACAAAACAGTGAAGCTGGATGCAATACTGTCAAAAATTGTGCAACATGTTATATGAAAAAAATGTTCTTCAATTTTTTAGTTATAGCATATATAGATTTAAAAAAAACCCCAAACAATTATAAGAAGTAAACAAGCTTGACATGGATTTATCATTCTGTTGTTTAAGGTGACTGTGCTCACAAAGATCTGTACATAAACACAGCAAATTTTATATGGTTGGCAGGAAAGCAACTCTAGACACTGGAGATTGCAGAATCCCTTTTGTCCTCTAAAGCCAGCCTAGTCCTTTGGTAATGGAATACTGCAGGGAATATTACTTGCAGGGAACATTGCAGGGAATAGTATGCAGCAAGCTTGCACTTGCTGGGTTGGAGTTGAGTTACACTTGCAAAAACTTGGCTTTTGACATTAAAATGTGCATTTGTGATTTAATAGCACAGAGGGCTGATTCATTGAATAAGAACTGAATTTTTCCATAATCCATTTTGAAGGATCAAAACCTACCTGTTGTATTCAGTAGGAGTTCACATTTTTTCCTGTGTCATTTTAACCCACAAATGGATGATGAGATTTAGCCTGTTGGATTTACCTGCTGACTTCGTGGATTAGCTGCCAGATGACTGTCATCTTGTCTTGCAAAGCTGTTGTGTGTCTGTTTTGGTTTTGAGTTTTGTCAATACTGACAGCAGTTTTATGACAATAAGCCTTGATCAACAATTTTCATGTTCAATTTCTGTCCTAACAGATGTGGTTTTGTAGTCATTATCTGAAGTCTGATGGGCTGGCTTCTGCCAGAAAATGCTTTTCTTCTTATGTAGTGGATTTACTCATTTTTTCTAAAGATTTTAAACTTTCTTCATTAAAGGTGAGCCATCAGCCTGCCATATAAAGACTGCCATTACAATTGCCTCCAGATAACTCCTAGATTAGTAAAGGCTGAGCTGAAAATTTAAACACCTTTGTGCTTTAGAGAATTATGGTGTAGTTGGGAACTGTTAATGTTGGGTTGATGGTTGGACTGGATGATCTTCAAGGTCTTTTCCAACCTAAATGATTATGTGAATGTCACTCTTCTGTGGTTTCCTGGGCAAGAGAGTAGGTAGTGGTAATAGCAGCAAGTTCCAGCTGGAGGTAGCAGCAAGAAAACTGAAAATGCAGCAAGCTGTGGCTGCACAGAAATAAAAGATTTTAAGATAGATAGAAGTCCTGAATGTAGTATGATCCAGAAAATGCCTTAAGCTCACTCATAACTTTTCTGTCCTGTGTCCTATTTTAAAATGTCTTCTGCTGATACTCTTGGGAAAACCTACTGTGTCATTTTGTGTAAGGGTCAATCATTTTTTTAAATAAATCTTGAAATCTTGCTGTTTTGAAGATAATGAAAGAAAAAAAAAATGATTAATATTGGAACTGAAAAGTTGCTAGCTCTCAGTTTAGCTAGAAAGATTTTGTTAAGATTTCTCATTTCTCTCATATTTTCTTTCTTTTTACCCGTGTTAAAATATCCTTCATAATGAACTGGTTGTCTCATAGACCTTCATTGTTTTCTCTTTGACTTACTCTTTGACTGTTTTTTCCCCACAAATTTGCTAATTAATTTGAGGAAGGGAAAGTGTTTAATTGTGCTATTCTGAGAGGACTCAGTGGGTAAGAAGATTCAGACTCTGGCAGAAGGATTAAGGAAGCCAGGAAAGGGAGGTGTTGAGACAAGTGCACATGTCTGGTTTTCCAGTGGACTCCATTTTGTTTCTCACCAGGGCAACACCACCCCCACCATACCACTGATTCAGCTCTCAGAAAGTTTGATATTCTGCTGAATAAGATCCATACACTTTGGACTGTATTGGTTAGATTTTTCATTTCTTTACTTGGACAAAGATATACAATGTTTAGGGATTATGTTTTTCCTTTTTCAATTGCAACCTATATACTTCATTGCCTAAGTGCTACTTTAGCATCAATTGCAAGAATATAAATAAAAAGCACCACTCTGTATTTGTTCATCTAAGACCTTGAAAAGCAGTAAATCAAAATCCTTTCTTGGTCTACCTTCAGTTCTCATGACAGGACCAATACATTTAGACTGCTGCAACTTATTTAGATGATGTTTGTCAAGATGGTGAATTTAAAACACATAGCAGCTTTTTTACAGCAAAGCTGATTACTATTTTATGTGTCTATCCCCATGGCAAAGTGGACCTTAAACATTTCCCCTTTCCAAGCAAGTTTACTTCACAGCTCATGAGAGGGACAGTCTCTGTGTTCCCAGGAACAGCTTGAGTGTGTTTTCTTTTATTGCCCTTTAGAAGTGGTATCTTGTCTCTACTAGTTTTTCCCCAATACAGCGAGTTCCAGTTTCTACCTGCTCTTGAGGGGTCAGTGAGAGAGACCAGGGTACAGAAAATATTTCCCATCCCAGGAAATTAAGCAGCATTCACTTTTTCCTTGCAGAGGAAAATAATCTAATCAGAACTGTAGACTGACAGCTGCAATTGAGTTATCTTGTCTGAAAGCCCGATTCTGGCTTTCTCTGTAGATTGAATAGCATGGGACAGTCTCTCTGTGTAGACTGAATAGCATGGGACTGATGCTGTCCCAGGTAAGAACCCCAAAGATTTTAGGAAATTAAGCTTTCAATACACACACATCTTTTCTGGGGGAAGCCAAAGTGAAAAAAGTATAAACTGGATTTTGTCAAGAGATCAAATGCAAAGCACAGAGCTTCCTTAATGCACCAGGGAGAAAGCTCAGGCCAAATTCCTGCATCTAAGAGTTAAATGGTGATTACTCTTTGATCCTTGGAAGTATTTAATTCCCATTCTGACTTTTCCAGCTAGTCTCCCTTTTTTTTAGGGCATGACTTTGAATGCAAGTTAAATCTTTGAAAATGTGTCAATGAATTTCAGCACTCAGACATATAATTAATCTTCATATATTTCTGGTAGCAATGCAAACACACCTGTAGGATGTTTTCCATTGAAAACACAAGGAGACAACTGGTAATAAATCTCAGAGTGATAGCTTTATCGTGACTGACAGAGCTGCTGGAGGCCTCTTCTTTATGAGTATAATTTGCGAGTATATAAAGGAGAGATTGATTTTCACAGACCACTCTCTTTTCCTTAGTATTTATTCCTAGTCTGTACAACCCACCCTAGTTTTTATTTTACAAAAAGACCTAACATGTGTGACTTGATTAAAACAATGGTTCCTATATTGCATTTCTATGAGTCAGCACAGGCCAACGTGAACACAATCTAATTTTGTACTTCCCAAGTCCCACAACCAAGTGATGTGCATGATTTATCATGGAGTTGCAGCTCTCTTCCTTGTCAAGACTTGTTCTGGATTCTTTGGAAACAACAGTTTAACCTTTTGAACTGAGTCAGTACCTACTAGCTGGAGAGGATGAAGTGCTTTGAGAAAGAGGCTATGGAAGTAATGAGATGTGACTGTGAGATGAGCCTTGCTTGACAACGTACAACAAACCTCACATCTCATGCTAAGGAGTGGCTGTCATTTTGATCTGCATGAAGTTTAGTGCTCCATGGATTTAAGCCACTGTGTGTGTGTTGAGCCAAATCTTTCTTTTAAAGGGAAAAGTTCTGCTGATGTCCACAGGGCCACTCAGTAACTGCAAAGTCAAGGAACTGTCTCCTTGACTAAACCTCACAGCATTCATTTGTTACGTATCATTGACACATTTTAATCACAGGGAAACTGAAAACTAACATTTTAAATAACTTGCTTAAGATGTCCTTGCCCTAAGTTGAACCCCTTGCACCATGCTGCCCCTAGATACTTTTCCTTTTATACAAATAAGATGTCCTTGAAAATCAACAATTGCCTGTTTTCTTAAATATCCCTCCATTATGAACCATGAAGATTCTTTCTTATTTATCTATTCTGCGGGATGACTAGGCAGTAATTCTGTATTGGACAGAGAATATGAGTGTTACTGTGAGTTTACCAAATATACCAAATGAAAAATTTATGGAAATGAGAGGCCCTATTAGAACAAAGAACAACTTTCTACTTGCTTATGCTGCTTTATTCTTCCCCAAATCCACAATAGGACTTTTCTCTGCTGCTTCTTTTATTTAGAATCAAAACAAAATGAGGAGAACACAGCTTGACCGCAGCAGAGATACATATCTTCATTTCAGTTCATCACATTTCAGTGCTGTGTCAAAAAATGTGTTAGAGACAGAAAGAGATTCAGTCTAGCTGAAGTAAATATACCGCACTGCCAATAATTGTTTTCTGTAATAGTTAGTCCCATTGAAAGTATTAATGAAATAAGAAGGGTTTTTTTAAAAGTGTGATGTAATTCAGTGCCAGCTGGCTGACCAAGAGCCTGGGCTAGGCTATATCTGTCACTCTCTGAATAAGAAGAACAGATCTTTTTTTTTTTTTTGTTAAAACCTTGTATGCTTGGCTGTACCAGACCAGGCAGATTGCTTGAAGTGACTGTCTGCCAATGTAATTTTTGTTGGTAAATAAATATAAAATGTTGGGATCTTTCAAAGATGGGATCGGAAGGCAATGACTGATGCCAAGCAGAGCGCAGTCATTTCCTGAGAAATAAAACTACTCAATCAGCTCACCTTAAGCTTAATTTGCACAAACTCCATTTGTTGTGTCCCTTCGTAAGCGAAGCTGTTAAACTGAAAAGTCTCCTGTGGCTATTCTGTAATGTCAGGTTCACCTGGCTCCTTCTCACCAAGCCTAAACAAAGGGCTATCCTTAGACCTGTCTCATATGATTTACTTTTTGTCTTCCTGTCAACCACTTTACTGACATTGGCTAGTATATATGTTGGTTTTGGCTGTGATAGAGTAAATTTTCTTTATAGTACCTAGTATGGGGCTATATTTTGGATTTCTGCTGAAAACAGTGTTGATAATACAGAGGGGGATTAGTTACTGCTGAGTAATGCTTACACAGAGTCAAGGACTTTTCTGCTTCTTACATCGCCCCACCAAGTAGTCTGGGGTGCACAAGAAGTTGGGAAGGGGCAGAGCTGGGAAAGCTGACCTGACGCTAACTGACCACAGGGATATTCCATACCCTATGACATCATGTTCAGCATATAAAGCTGAGGTAAGAAGAAGGAAGGGGGGACGTTTGAGGTGATGGCATTTGTCTTCCCAAGTAAATGTTACATGTGATGGAACCCTGCTTTTCTGGAGATGGCCGAACACCTGCTTGCCGATAGGAAGTGGTGAATGAATTCCTTGTTTTGCTTTGCTTGTGTGTGTGTATTTTGCTTTACCTATTGAACTGTCTTTATCTCAACACATGAGTTTTCTCACTTTTATCCTTATGATTCTCTCCCCATCCCACTGAGGTGGAGTGAGCAAGTGGCTGTGTGGGGCTTAGCTGCTGACTGGGGTTCAACCATGACAGTATACTGGAGTTAAGCAAGGACATAGGCGATGTAGGCATGCTGATGTAAAATAGTCAGACGCCAATAGATCTGGACTTGGGAAGGAACCTGCTGAGACTCATTTTTTCTTTTGTACAATTCTTCCAGAGAAGGGATGGTTATGGCACAACATGAAGCAACATCTCCCAGGCCTGAGGAAGGCAACACTACTTCAGAAGTGGGTATCATCTGGTGAAAAGAGGTATAGATAAACCTGCTGCAGCCTCAGCCCTGACAAAAGGCCTATGAAAGGATATTGTAGTCTTGCCTGTTGTTGGTAGGAATAAATTAGTCCCATATTGCACTATACTTCATTGACATAGGAAACTCAAATTGGCTTTTCCTACATCATGGGGATGATTGAAGGTAAATTGAGAGTCACTATTAAGATAGGCATGTATTAAATATGGTCAGCAGAGAGAGAAAAACCACTTCTTTTGAAGAAGAACTCAGAAAGGGGGAAAGTCCTTTGTAGAAAGGAATAAACTCAACTAAAAGCAAACAACTATGCAATTCAATAAAAGGTTGCCCTCTCCAGTCAAACAGATACGATTTGCCACAGTGTGTATAAAGAGGATCTTTTTCAATTTAGCTATTTCCATTAATGTATGAACCACTGATCAATATTAGACATCACTTAGCTTCTCAGGTCATGAGAAACAACTCATTGGCAAGCGTTGTATTTCTAAGACACAAAGTCTTGGTATGGTAAATATATGACCATGCAAACAAATTGAATACTTTCCATGGAAGTTGAGGGCCAAATTAAAAATTCTCCTTCACTGTGTCGAAGCTATAAAGTTTCAGGACTATTCCAAAAGCTATGAATTTCTGGAATGTCACATCAGCATGGTTCTTAAATACATCCAGAGACCTCTGGAGAGGGAAACAAACCTTTGGTCAAGCCTCACCTGCCCTCATAGCCTTGTGGGGTCTGACAGATTTCACATGTAAGGAGGGTTTGACTAAGAGGACTACAGAAACACAGTCAGAAAGCTACATGCCAAAACCACCATTTGTAATTTCTGATTGCTTTTTGTTAGAGCAGCTTTCGGAGGCCTCAACTATCAACACATCTCCATCATATCCAGCACTGAATATATCTGTAATTGGACACTGTTTTTGTTCTGCAGTCTATAGCACTAAAGGCAACTAATATATTAGCTGTTATATAGATGGAGAACTGGGAGATTAAATATCTTGTCCAGGATCGAAGAGGAAATGTGTGACAGGTCTGGGACTTGTGAACCTGGAAATGTCGAGTTGAAGGCCTCAGCTGTGGCTGTATATTTACTCTTGAGTGTTAGCTGAGTGCACATTTAACACAGCACTCCAGAAGACATCAGTATGTTACTGTTCTTATTGGAAAATGACTGGACAACCATGCTTCTTTTGATAAGTAGCCAAATCTTGTCTGGGCAAATTATTCAGTTTTGAAAAATTGTACAAAGTAATTTGAAGAATAGATTGTTTTGTCTTCTGAGTATGCTTATGTAGATTCTTTGGAGAAGAAACTCTGTCTCCTTCTTGTAAATATTAATAAATAATGTTTTTTACATTTCACTTAGGAGCAATCAAAAAGGCAAGAAATAACCGCAGTCATAAAGGCTGAGCTACTAACTCAGTTCAATACCCTCAGAAGAGCTTTAGTCAACAGTGAGCTCAGACAGTTAAAAAGATGGACTAAGTATAGCAGGGATTTTGCCTTGTTTGAACTACAGAGCTTCTCCTTTAGCTTAGTAAAAGAACAAATGCTTTGGGAATCAATGACCCAGGTTATGGCTCCATTAGTAGTTTGGCCCAGTTTTAATTAGCTGATGATGTGTGCACTATCGTTTGCTAATAAGGGGTGTAATGATTTTAGATGCATGTTGTTATAAAGCCCCCAGATTTTACATGTGCACTGCCCAACATTAAGCCTTCTGGGCTCTTCTGGGTCATCTCCACTTCTAGTAGGAATCCTGAAAGGGTGTCCAGGTTTGAATGCAGCAAAGATGCTGAGCGAGGAGCCTTTCTGACTGGTGCTGTGCTGCAGTGGCTTTTGACAGATGGATACCCAAATTCTCCCTGTAATTAACTGTGTACTGAGGGTCCATTAGAAAGGCATGTGATGGCCCTAGGCCACAAATTTCTGGCTTCACCATGGCCCTGGAAATATCAGGTTAGCCATGAAATAATTTCAGTTTACACCATGTGACTAAAATTGAGGCAAGCCTTTTAATACTATGAGTAGCAGGGTAGGAGGTCACAGGAGATGGCATAGGAGATGCTTTTTCAGAGAGCGATTTATTCTTTTTTGTGTAGCAAAAAAGGAGTAAATATTAATCAGAACACTTGAAATTACTAACTCTTGTTCTCCGTTTCATAGGTATGCTCTCTTCAGTAGTATGATTGTCTGTTCTTTTGAGCAACAAATGAGTGAGTTTATAATTTGATATCAAGGGGGATTAATAAGATCTAATTTAGGCTATTTTGCTGTTTAACAGAGATACAATACAGAGCTACCTATAAAAAAAAGGAGACACAACCCCCTCCAGAAAGGCAAATCAGGTCACATCTTAGATGTGTAAGTTAAAAATATGCATCCCCCACTAAGTCTGCATTTTGCGTGTGTGTTGTTTGTGAAATAAGAAGGTGCTATCTCTTTGCTTAGCAAAATGACAGAATCATAGAACAGCCCAGGTTGGAAGGGACCTCAAAAGATTGTCTGGTCCAACCTTTTTGGGAAAGGGAACCTCAAGGAGATCAACTAGCACCCTGTCCAATTACATCTTGAAAACTTCTAGTCATAGGAACTCTTACCACATGACTGGGTAAAAATGCTTTATCAAGAATGCAATAAAATGCATTTTAAAATCCCTGTTTACCAATAATGTATCTGAATAAAGGGGGAAGAAATGTGAAATACCTAGTGAAATATTCTGGATCTGATTAAGTATAATGACCCCCACATTAAGGAGCAGAGATTTAGTGCAACATGTTATCAGTGCCAGAGGATCCCTTCCTCAAAGTACCTCCTTATTTCCTCCCTCCACTCTTTAGTTTCTATTTTTGCTTATTTTACAGGGTTTTCTGACTCTGAGAAAGGCAAAGTGGCCTCCTTGTTCCCCTATAATAAGGTTGCACATAGAACTTAACTAGGTGGTTTACCAAGTCCTAGGGGATTGCTCCTCATAAAGGAAAACCAAATTCAAAGTTAATGCTGTTGGGACTGACAGTTCTACACAGTTCATTGTCAGGCTGATCTCCTAAAATCCCTGAATGGGTGTGGGAAGCCCCTTTGGGTGCCTAATGATAATGTGGTTTTCCTCTTTCATTAACTTTTGTATACAAGCAGCTATCGTGCTGACTGGATACTAAGCTCTTACTGCCCATCTACATCCAAGTCAATGCTACTTAAAGCTAATCACATACTAACTACATATCCCAGTGACAAAGCTGCATCCCCACTCTGTCTGTATTGATCTCCCATCAGTCATTTGTAAGTGACCGTGCTAGACATGGCCCTTGGGCATTTTTCCAATACAAAAGCCACTTAACATTAAAATTGCAGGATCTCTTTTGGCTGTTTTACAAGCCTTTATCAAAAGCATTTAAAAACCTACCTTTAATCATAACTACTCTATGAATTTTTTTCACCTTTGACCATTGACCCCTTTAAGATAATGAGAACATTTGTGCACCAGGCTGCCCTTCTTCAAGTTGTATTCATTGCCTGAGAGGACCACTAGAAGCAGTAGCAAAAATAATAGAGAGAAAACCCTTTTACAGCAGTGTTTGCTTCATTTTAAGAATAGCAACATTAAAAAGGGAGACTGGGTCATTCTTTCAGACATTTCTATACCCTTTGGGTCAGGTGACCATCCCTTTACTTTATTCAGATGAGCTGCCTCTGTCTTCCTAGTTCTCTGCCATATACCCTTTCACTTCTTGGCATGGAGACTGTGTTTGTTTTACGTATCTATGTGAAAAGCCAAACTAGTACAAATTCTTTTACTCTATCACTGCCACATATGAACACTGAATATATAATTTCAGACACTCTGTGGCTGTTGGATCTTGTTCAGGAGGTTAGATGAGAATTTTAATTGCATAATTCTGCCATCCTTTCTTTTCTGCACTGTTTCAAGTTCTCCCTAATTTGAGGATACATCTACAGCTTCGGAACAAGCTTAACAACTGTCTTTTTTCAAGTTTAGTACTCATCCAGCTAAATCAGCTTGTAACATATTTTGGCTGTATTCAAGCAGTAAGTATTTTAACAATCACTCTGGTCTTGTGCAAAGCTGTTCACACTGGCCTGCAGAAATTATTAGAAAATAGTTGTGGTAGAAAGCTGTACTGTTTGCACACAAGCCTGTAAGGTCTCCTCCTCACTAAAGCTACAACCTGCTTTATTTGTTGGACTGCTTTGAAACTTTAAACACATCACAGACAAGTCTTACTTTATTCCCATAAGAGGATTCATCAGTACATTTGAAGGGCCATATGTTGAGTTGACACTATCAACTATAGGCAATATGCCAACGAAGTACTCAGGCAGGCAGCTCTTCCTGAGTTCCATACTATCTATTTTTGACTATCTATTTTGATTTGTGTCTCATAAAATGCATCAATTACATATATAAGGCGAATTTCTCCACAGGATGTTAATGGAGTAGTGTAGAGTAAAAGGTCAAAAGCACTGTGACTGAGCCTCTTAGAATAACATCCAGGAAAAGCTTTCCCTAAAAAAGACAAAGTATTTATAGTAATGATAGCAAAATACAAATGTCACTTTAGAGTCTATTTGTCTAAATCAATGGTTCTCAACATTTTTCACTCAGTGTATTACTTCTTAGGACTAAGACCAGCCTATCTGCTCCAAATTTGACACATTTTCTACAAATGGCATGCTTGGCTATATAAAACAAGATCTGATAAGATGCTGGGATATTATAAAGGAAGCAGGATTAAAATTAATTTAATGAGATGTGTTCAGCTGCTTGTTGCATCACTTTATGTCTGGCAGTAATGTTGCTATACAATGGCAATGTTGTGTTTGTAGATACAGTAATGAGGGAAGTCTCTGCCAGTGGATGACCAAAGACACAGAAAAAGCTAGATATCCCCAGCATCCCTGGCAAACACTGACTGGCAGAAACATGTGCCTGACTGGAATCTTTAGTTCTTCTGTTCCTTTAGTATCCTCAAAGAAACCTGGGCTGAAAAATGGTTAAGTTTGGAATCACTTTATAGATTTTTTCACCTGGTGATGAAAGTCTGTGATGGAGCATTAACAGCCCCAGATCACACTCCCTGGTGTGTTGGACTGAAGTGTGCCAATGGCACTGAATCCTGTGCCAAATTTAGCTATTTTGGACAGTAACTTTGAATTTTCAAGACGGGCAATAAGAAAATACTTTTTGAAGCCATTGGAGTTGCAATACATATATTGACTAACCCAGCTTGTATACGAATATAATTAATTAAGTATACAAAAAATAAAATTAAAACTCTGCCTCAGTTGTAATCACTTTTCTCTCTATTCACCATGAATTCTTCCAAGGTGCAAGGCATTTTGGTTAACTGACAGGTTCAGAGTATGTGCAATTCTTTAATACTAACCTGTTTAGTAATCTTCATTTGTAATGCATGATAGGCATTTAAAAAAATTTATTGCATTATATGAAATACTACTAGTACTGAAAACATAAAAGAGAGAAGACAATCCAGACAAGGAAGATGCCCCTGGTAATTAAAAACAAAAGGATAAAACCACTCACACAATATATATGTACATATGCACAGAATGTGCAGTGCTCATAGCAAACCATCAAGATGTAAGTGCTTAGTGTACATTTCTCCAGTTATTTTTGATAGTAAAATAATTGTGAAAGGGAGTCAGGCCAAAGGCACCAAAACCTGAAGTCCTCTAAAGTCCTCTAATGCAACCAATAGCTTTAGCGAAGCTCAGCTTTTCCATGTCATGGACTCATTTTTCCAACCTGGAAACATAACTTTACAGACTAGTTGAATCTCCATGTCTGTTCAAACTTTAATCTGATTAAACATTCATTGGTGTTATATTTAGTGGCTTTTTGTAACATGGGCATTTGTCTCTCTAAGCCTAGACTGACACCACAAACTGACTTAACTCATGTCATCAGTTGGCAACTCTTGGACAACTTTGCCATGATTTTGAATTGATCCAAATACTGAGGGTAGCCAGTTCCATTTCCCATTTAAAAAAACCCAATCTTTTAAAACAATTAACAATATTTCTTAAGCTTTTTTTTTTTTTTTTTATAAGCCAGAGAAGGCAAGTGAACCTAGATGGGCTATAACTCATTTGTGAGTTTTATGACAAGCCCAGCTACTGTCTCTGTGATCTGTCTGTGGGAATTCTAAAAAATTCAGGATAAAGGACAGTTAAAAACCCATCTTGCAGTGACTGGCTATAAACAGAATTCATCAGATTGTACTGATTTTGAGGGACCCCTCAGACTTTATATCTGTTCCAGACAGGGGAAAAATGGGCTTCTGGGTGATATATTTGAATCAGAACTCAGAAACCTTTAAAAAGAAGCACAGAAAGACATAAGCTTTCTTATGAGAAACAGTGTAGAAAAAGCAACTGATATTAAAGTTGTCATGGAGAATTTCCAGGAGAGACAAATGCCAAGAGATGATGAATGGGGAGATATAAACAACATTCATGTTGGTAACATACATGGAGAGGAATCAGAATGCAAAATGTTGCAATGAAAAATTGAAAGCTTTTGTTACCAAAAGAAATGGGAGAAACTGAGACAGGGATGCAGAAGAGAAAAAATAATTTCTTCATTAAATTGAGATACATATTTTTTAACTTTTCTCATTTGCTGCACATTCAGAGGGGCAGATGCTCTAGCTGATGCCAAACCAGAGCAAATTCTTCTGCTCCTCTTCCTTCAAGATGCTGAGGGAGATCTGCCAGCATCCACTGTAGCAGAGAAAGCTTTTCCCAATGAAGAAAATGACTGTCAAGGAGGGTGATTATAGGAATGGAGCCTATCTAGGTATGGTTAAGTGTCTGAACTGCTGAGTCTTCATCCAGCTGGAAAACTCCAACCACGTCAGTTAAGTTAGCCCAACATTCACTGAAATGAACAGATACCTACCCGAGAGTGTAGGGGGGCCGAAATGCTTGACTCATTTGGAGAATCAAAAAGTGCCATTTATGACAAGTAAACTTCCAAAGTTATTGCTCAATCAATATATTCCATTGGAGTCTAACTAGACAACTTGTGACCTTTATGAAATAATTGGAATGTGTTCTAATTTTCCCATTTTAGATGCCTCCTCTGACATATGAATCATTTCTTGCTTGCTTTCTTCCATGGGCTTGTTTTAAACAGATAAAGTTTGGATTGCAGTTGTTGCATCCATAGAATCTTAATGCCTAACCTCAAAAATCTGAATGCTAAATTAAGTCTTTCCCTCCAGAGCTCTAAGCATATCCATTTCTCTGTTTTATTTCTGTTTTTTTGGTGGTTTTTTTTTTTTCATTCTTCAACAAAAGAATAAGTAAATCCTCATTACCCAGAATCAGTTGAAGCTTGTCTATATAAAGAATATATTGGGTTTCTTGTGAGTCTCTGTGTGTGTGCAGAACTGCATTGCATTAGCATTCCTGAATACAGGCTTTTTAATGTGCTAATCTTAGGAAGGTAAAATCAACATTCAAATGGTAATTATTTAGGAAGTAAATTGATCAATTTGTCCTAAGCTCCATGAAGATGAACTGAGGTCAATCCACTTTGCCTATTAAGATTTTGAAGATATCTGGTTGGATTACTTTCACAGTAAAAGCTTGTTTTCCACTGGGGTTTAAGGAAAGGAAAAAAAAAAAAAAAAGAAAAAAAAAAAGAAAAGAACTGAGCTTTAATGTTAGACCTTAGGAAAAACAAACTTTTCATGTAAGTGCAATTTTCCTGGTCCCAGCAAGCTGTCCATGTAAATAACCTCTGTGTTATTAGCTTTTAGTACCATAGCTCTCCCTGTGGTGAAGGTAAAATGGTTGCTAACTAAACAGAGTTGAGCTGTCTCGGTTCTACAACCCTATATATATTTTCTGAAGTATTTTTAAGGCTTGGGAATGTGTGTATGAGCAACTATAATACATATAGAAGAGAGACCTAGAGAACTTAGAGGCAAGATATTCAAACAACTCTGGCATTTCAAAACTGAGCACAGTGAAATTTTTTTAGCGAAAGTGAATCACTATAAAATTGTTATTGCTAAAATAATAGTCTATGAGTCTTAGAATTAACACATTAAGTGTTAGGGTAGAAGTACATATTTCCTGATGATAAATCACTAGACCACATGAATTCAAATACTGTAAAGCCAAAATTTTTCTTTCATTTCAAAAAAGAAAGAAAAACTACATTTTCTAGAAAGAGAGACAGGTGGGCACAATGTGCCTGACTGTTGACTCTTTTCTAACTTTTGAGCCTGAAACACCCTCAGTACAGAAACATTTTTACTCTCTCACCTCTTTTCTAGAGGCAATTTCCAGGATGGTTGAAGAATTCCTAAATCTTCAGCACTTATCTGACAGTATCATTAGTATGTTAACTTAATATAGGTTTTTCCTAATGGTTTTATGATGTAAAAGACTTCACAAATAAGAAAATGAGTAAGACCAGTGTCTCACTTCATACATTGTTTTTCAGCTTGTCATTGTCAACATGGTTTGAACTGATAGTTTGAAGATCAATTTCTTGGGGTTCCCAAAATAGAGTGGGTTTCAATATTAAGGCTGTGGAAGTAAAAGAAGACTATTGGTCACTGCAGAATTTTTTCAAGACTGGGAAATTTTTACCATTTAGGTAACCAGTTATCTATGAAGTCACTGAAACACTTGTGCCTTACCAATTTCTGGTCCCAAATTATTTATAGCAAGAATGAAAACCAAGGATGTTAAAGACTCTCACAGAATCACAGAAACATCTAGGTTGGAAAAGACCTTGTAGATCATCCAGTCCAAACATTAACCTGACACTGACAGTTCCCAACTACACCAGATCCCTCAGCGATATATAAACTCTACCCTTAAACACCTCCAGGGATGGGGACTCCACCACCTCCCTGGGCAGCCCATTCCAACGCCTAACAACCCATTCTGGAAAGAAATACTTGCTGATATCTAGTCTAAACCTTCCCTGGTGCAAGCTGAAGGCCAATCCCTCTTGTCCTATTGCTTGTTACTTCATTAACGAGACTCATCCCCAGCTCTCTGAAACCTCCTCTCAGATAGCTGTAGAGGGCGATGAGGTCTCCCCTCAGCCTCCTCTTCTCCAGACTAAACCCCCCCAGTTCCCTCAGCCGCTCCCCGTACGACCTGTGCTCCAGACCCTGCACCAGCTTCGTTGCCCTTCTCTGGACACGCTCGAGTCATTCAATGTCCTTTTTGTAGTGAGGGGCCCAAAACTGAACACAGGAATCGAGGGGCGGCCTCACCAGTGCCGAGTACAGGGGTCAGATCCCTTCCCTGTCCCTGCTGGCCACGCTATTGCTGACACAAGCCAGGATGCCATTGGCCTTCTTGGCCCCCTGGGCACACTGCTGGCTCCTGTTCAGCCACCTGTCAATCAACCCCCCTAGGTCCCTCTCTGACTGGCAGCTCTCCAGCCACTCCACCCCAAGCCTGTAGCACTGCTGGGGGTTGTTGTGGCCCAAGGGCAGCCCCCGGCATTTGGCCTTATGGAAACTCCTCCAGTTGGGCTCAGCCCATGGCTCCAGCCTGTCCAGGTCTCTCTGCAGAGCCTCCCTACCCTCGAGCAGATCAACACTCCCACCCAACTTGGTGTCATCTGCAAACTGTCTGAGGGTGCACTCGATCCCCTCGTCTAGATCATCAATAAAGATGTTAAACAGGAGTGACCCCAACACCGAGCCCTGGGGGACACCACTCGTGACCGGCCGCCAACTGGATTTAACTCCGTTCACCACCACTCTTTGGGCCCGGCTATCCAGACAGTTTTTTACCCAGTGAAGCGTGTGCCCATCCAAGCCAAGAGCAGCCAGTTTCGCCAGGAGAATGTTGTAGGATATGGTGTCAAAGGCCTTACTAAAGTCAAGGTAAACAACATCCACAGCCTTTTCCCCATCAAATAAGCAGGTCACCCTGTCATAGAAGGAGATCAGGTTTGTCAGGCAGGACCTGCCTTTCATTTTACAGCAGTATCATTCTATTGTGTCATCAAAAGTTATATATCTTGCATAGCTGCAGCTTGAAATGCTGTGCAAGCCTAAAGAGGTGTGTCCGGGTCTTCAAAAATCAACTTGTTTATGGGTTTCCCTGTAAGAAACTGGCTGTATGTAACCTCCAGGAGAATGTATTCAACACTGGACCAGAGTCCTGGTACCAGGTATGCATTTCCTATCTACTTTGGGAAAGAAACACAGCCACATGAGCATGGTAGGAGCTGGAGTGCTATATAATCTATGGGTGCCAGGGGGATTTGGACTGTGAAATACTCCTGCCCTTCAGTGATTTAGAGTCCATGTGCTTTATGAAAATGCAGAAATCTTTTGAGATATGCAGTGTGTAATCATAAGGCTAGATATACTTAAAACTTCCTTTCAGAGATCAAAGATGGAAGTTAATTATTATATTTTGGAAAAGCACATTTTTCATTAAAAGTATGTGTTTATTTTCCTGTGAGACATATTTAACAAGAACTAAGAAAATATATGACAGTTCTTCCACAACAAAACAGGGAGCAGAGATTCTGAATTGTAGAAGAGGGCTTTGTTTGAGTCTACCTTTGCAGTGTAATCCTAGTATTTGTCTGACTTTCATTTCTTTCCTTTCCTTGAGCTGAAGATGTATGCTTAAGTTTTAAAGCAGCTGTCCATCTGAAGAAAGATGAGTAGAAGAGAAAATTTTGTGCTATCACAGGGATCCATCATAATGGCAACATTCCCATGGCAATTTACAGCTGTGACTTCTGGCCTTTTTCAGATGTTTTATAACACATTAAGATATGTGGTGTATAGAGACAGGAGGAATAGATGTTCTTGTGATCCTTCTGGACTACATACACACTAGATGCTTGTGGCTGTGGGGGACTAATTTAAAAGGCTGATACAATCTTTCCTAAATCTATGTCCCAAACCTACTTCTCAGTACTTTTTGGAATCAAAACACTCCATATTCTTTGCATAGACTCACTGCCCTCCAGGTTGAATTTTGCTTAATAGTAGTGAGCTCCTGCTTTGTGGGGAAGGATAAATTCCAAATAACCTTTGACTATACAATAAAAGACTTTGGTGCATAGAGCAGTACATCAAATATTTCTGTGTGAATGTACAGCTGATTAATCATTGAAGTAGTGTTTGGAGATTGTCTTTAGTTGGTTCAGTCATAGAGTTGAATGTCAGCATTATCATACATGAATCCCTCCACGCATTTCCCAGTCCTGTGTAGTGATGGTCTCAAGGACAGCAACAGAACTAATGGCAAAATGACTTTGTACCTTTGATTTTCAAAACAGGGGTTTTTAGGCCAATCAAAGCTTTTCAGTGAAGCAAAAATTTTGCTGATCCAGTGGTGAGAAACTATGGTCTAGAGAGGAGGAAAAATGGGGCAAAGACAGAGCCCCAAGAAAAAGCGCATCTGTGTACATGTGTGAATGTGCATGTGAGGAGGCCCTGGATTCCCTCACTGACTGCAGGAGGTGTGCAGCAGAGGTGGCATCTGCACCCAAAAAGGTACATTCCCTTGCCATACCAGCAGCTGCTGTCTGAATGTCTCTGCTCTCCTTGACCATTAGAGCTGCGCTAGCAGCATAGGAAAAAATGTGCGTTTCACAAGTGCTCCTGTAATGGGCACCCAGTACATGTGAATTGTGCTTATGTTCAGAGCTGGTCTTACCTCAGTCTTTCTGCTTCCTGGAATGAGCAGGTGAAGCAGGGCAACACATCAGTTGTGTGGCTGAGGTCATGGTAGCACCAACAAGATATTTATAGGACAGATATCAGTGTAAGTCAGTGGTTCAATAAAGAGAGAATGTTACAGTAGCAACATGTGGGCATCTTAAAAATATTAAGGTAGATTAAATATATGTGTAATAAAAATAAATTTTATATGTATGAACTCCAACAAGACACAAATTGGGAAAGGTTACTGAATCTCTGAATCCATCTTCCTGCCAGGACAATATATTCCCTAATATAATTCCATGCACTGGGAAAGCCAGAACAGATAGCAGAAGGACAAGAAAAAATTTGTCATTCCTAGTGACCATCCATAAAATAGCACTAATTTAACATTAAAATTTAAGAAATATGGCTTAAGGGAAAAGAACACTTGTTTGAATGAGCTGAGCTCCCTTTCCTGTGACCTGCCCATATGGCTGTTGAATGGCAAGTGTGTATTTGCACTTGAAAAGATTTCCAAAGAGAAAATTTTCACCGTTATGAACAGCAAGGATCTTCCAGGTTGTGAGGATAGATCTGAACCACCTTGTCCTATGAGCATGTTCTATAGAAAATATTACTTTTAGTGGGAAGTGTGACTACTGCAAAGAGCTCCCCTTACAACAGAGAGAAATATTCACACAATAATTTGCAAATTGTAAAAACAAGCAATATTTGGAATTATTTTTTGGTGAAAGGACTATCCATTATGAGAAGGCAGCATGTAAAATGGCATTGACTAGAAAACTGTGCTCAGGAATAGACAGTATCCTTTTTCAGTTGATGAGATCTTATCTTTTGTAAGACTATAAAAGCTATAGGAGTACCTTTGGATTCTGCCTTTTTCTATTTCTTGTCTAACTTATAAACTATGATGTTTGGGAAAGGATAGTTTGTAGTTTCTGGGAATGATAAGAGTAATCAAGTGATATATGGTCAAATGTAGAAAACAGTCGATGCTGGAGGGGGAGGATGGAGTTCAGTTTCTTTTTGAAACATTTCCTCTATATTCTAATTGACAGACATCAATATCTATGAGCTGAACTAAGTCCTTTCTTACATTTGTAGTCTTTTCAGGCTATGAATACATCAGATGAAAATTTTATTTCTAAATATCAGCAAAAAAAGCAATTTTCCTGCATTTTCAAATGTATTTATAAAGGATCATTTCTGGTTTATGTGTGAATGAACTATCAATAAGAGGCTGCAAGGTTTTGTCTTGTTGCTGACCCTCTGGCAATTTATTGTACACCTTGGAAAGCTCCCTATTCAGTTTGCAGAAACACTGAAAGGTACTACAATGTATGGTTTCCAAATTTTCCCAGACGAGCACAGGAGAAATAAAATGCCCGTTTGTCCACATCATTAAACTACCTTGCAGTCTGGTACAGTTGGCAGACTCTGCTCCAGAGAGATTCAGGACAAAAACTGCCAGGGTTTTTCCAGGTCAGATTTGAAGTGCACTGGCAGAGCCGTGTTAGGCAACTTGTTCTGTGTCTTCCTGAACTCCAGGGGCCAATCCTGAGATGTTCTCAGCAGTCTGAGTCCCACAAAAGCCAAAGCTATTAGTATCTTCCTTTCATGAATATTATATTCCCTTGCAAATCTGTACATTTAAAAAATGTGGAGTGTGCACTGCTAGTTTTGCACTCAGTATTACTTTCTTTACTATCTTCTATTCTTATTGACATTGCACAACTTTGTTTATTTTATATTGCTGTAGCTTTAGAGCTCGGCAGAATTCTATGAAGGATTTTTTTGAATGGGAAACATATAATACAAGGCAAGTCCTTCCTTTAATAATATTGATATTCCTCTTGGGCAGCCCCAAGCCCATTTGTATAATGGTGGTTTTGTATTAAACTTTCTTGCTGTTTGTTTGTTTGTTTGTTTGTTTGTTTCCCCCAGAATACAAATTAACCTCTTATGTTAAGACTTGGCATCCATAGCCAAGAATGGGACAATGGGGTGCAGAAAGTCTCCCTACCATACAGAACTTTGTCTGAACAGATGAAGGGTAAAATAGAGAAGGAGCTCAAAAAGGGAAAAAAAATATTCAGAGACACACAGGAGAAACAGGTATAGATTCCATGGTTTCTGATGTTAAAGATTCTGTTTGATTACCTAAATCATAAACACTATATTGAAAGAATAGATTTAGCTTCAGCATTATTTGTAAAATAAAGCCCTGTAAGAATGGAAAATGCTTTTAAAACAGAATTTGAAACTGAAGAACATTATTTCTTCCATGAATATCTTACATACTTGAGATTTCAATTAGTTTTATTGTTATGAGAGAGGGGGAAGAAGCAAGAGAAAGACACTAATTAAGCCCCTACAATGCATGACAATCCTTAAACTAGTTTTTCCTAGTTTAATTCCAGTGCAGAGAGGCCATTTTTTTGTTTTAAACTGAAAACTTTTAAAAAGCAACGAAAATATATGACCATCTATGAAACCACTTTTGAAAGCAGAAGCTGTGCTGATGGGTCCATGTCACATTGGCTGCCACTGGCAACAGGTTGCCAAGAAAAGTCTGTGCTGGGCAGCAGACCCAGGGCATTGGGTCTTGCCCAGGTGCTGTTGGACACACCTGGCCCCGTGGCACCGGGCAGCACATGAAAGCATGGTGCCTGTCAGAGCTACTCAGGTCTTCCTCTCAGGTACCTGCCCGGTCTCATGAGGCTTTTCTACTCCAGCTGCTGATCCAGGGAGTCCTTCCTAGAGCAGAAGGCCAGCTCTGCTCTCCATTGTGTAGACAGATATGCCTTGAATCACTTTACTGATGAGGGCTTTGGCTTCTAAGTGATCCAGGTGGGTTGAAAATTAACCTCACTGGGGAACACCTTGTGTATGGCCACCTTGTTTTGTTTTCAGAAGCTTCTTTACACAGTATTTTCTAGGATGTTAAGCAGTTTTGGCCTCACTAAACAAATGGTTCTGCTCAAGTTTGGATAGGAGACTGAACAGGTCTCACTTTGGCTTCTTTCACAGGGACAGTGTTCCATGCACCAACCTCTTAGCAGCAATAAAGCATGTAACAAAAGCTGAAAAAAGTTCTGAACCCCCAGACACGACATAATGAGGTACATATGCAAGTAGACATTAGGTATGCATACAATGAATCACTTCCTTACATGTCTTCCTTGACTAGGGGTACTATGGGCTGACTTGATTCTTTTTCAAGCATGAACAATGTCTATGTGCTAATTCTGAGTACCTGCTCTTTGTTAATACTGCTGCACAGAATAGAAAAGGGACAAATTAAATGTATCTGCTCCTTTTCAAACCACCCATCTGTTGTTATTTGAAATGCTTTTATACATATTTTTGTATGCTCATTTGTTTGTTTATGTGTATGCCCATGTGTCTTTAGCAACTCTGTAAAATGATAAGCTTTTTCTTTAAAAAACTCACTTGTAGGCTTTTACTTAATTTCTCATGTTCCTATATCACTGTGACTTCTTTTCTTACAAAACCTCATAGCTTATAAATTACAATAAGATTAAACCAGATATTGCTAATGTATTTTAAACAGTTGTTAAATTACCAAAGTTGGTTGATCCCTTCCTTGAAATTTGCTGATCCTAACTTTAAATGACTCCTAGGTTATTATTTATATCTTTTAAATCTTTTATAGCTGTGCACGGGTGCTTTTATGAAACCTGGTGTAACATATTCTAAGAACAAAAGCATATTTATGTAAGTAGCACTGGGAGCTGACTTGGCAGGTGTTTGCCACAAAGTCTTAACCCCTAAGCATTAGTAGTAGGCATCAAGCACATCCTCAAAGGTTTGTGAGAGTCTCTTTTTCTACAGAGAAACAGTTCAGGCTGAAAAGATATTAAACTAGAAAGAACACCAGTGCTAATGCTATCAAGTTTGTGGGCTGCAGAAATAAATGAGGATTTAGGAATAACATTTGCAACAAATGCCATAAACAAAAAATAAAGACAGTTGTGGTGGCAAGGGCTTCTCAGGGCAACTGCAATCTTATATAGCTCGTGCAAGAACTAGGCAAAATTGTTCTTGGGAACAAAGGAGCCTCAAGTGGGGAAGGGAGCGGGCAAGGCCATAGTCCCTCCTCTTGCATAAACCAGACAGGAAAACTGTCCAGCTGGAGGAGATCCAGAGCTGTCCCACATGAAGAGGGGTAGCAGAGGGAGCCCAGACTGTAAAAAGAACAGGACTTTGTCTAGAGCAAGGGTCTGTCAGCTTGAGTTAAGGTAGTGAAATCTGGCACTGAGAACTATGAGAGTTTCCCTGGCTTCTGCTAAAGTCAGTGATTTTTGTCAATCTGCCTGAGAAGGCCAGTAAGGAATGAAAGAGATCCTGAGAGCAGAGTAAAATGTGGCTGGAAACTTCCTTTCAGTTTATCCTTTAGCTTCTTCTATATGGGAGGCACCATCCATGGTACAACATGCTCATCAAAGCTAACCAAGAGCTCTTTCAATAAAAATACTTTCACTGAAAAATGCTGTTTCACTGAAAACACACTTTGGAGGCAGAAAGTATAGCCATTTCAAAAAGATGGTGTTAGGAAAAGTTTCTTGGCTTCAGAACTTCATTTTAGAGCAAGCTACACCCCTGAGAGCCCCATGGTCTGGTGTTCATAGGCTATACCCATGAAGTAAGAGACCTTAATTAAGCCACTGCTCTGGCTGAATGAAATCAGGGCTTAATCACCTCCTCTGACTCAGAGGATAGCCTCAGCCTGCAATGCTCAGTTCTGAAGGGACATAGTTGTTGGGAAGGTATTGTGAGGCCTCCCTGGAGGAGGTAGGTAGTACTTCCTTGCTCCTGCTGTATGGTAAGAGAGAATGTGGGTTAGAACCAGCTCAGCCACCTCTTGGATGAGTGCTCTAGCAGGGGGTTTGGGATGGGTGGAAGGGATGAGAGGTTTTTTGGTTTGTTGTTGGGTTTTGTTGGCTTGGTGTGGGTTTTTTTGTTTGTTTGTTTGTTTGTTTTTAAATTTAGGTCTTCAGAGTTTCTTGGTTTTGTTCTTATAGTGCAGCTGAAGCATTTTTCAAATCTGAGGTTTTGTAAGAGTGGTGAAAATTTTCCCATTCAGTTCTTATGATTCCATACTAGTAAGTAGTAATAGTAATGTTAAAGGGCTGAACAACGTGTCCCCACATATATGAGATATGTTAGTGTTTTTCTTTGAAAATGGGACTTATCTTTAGGTGTGTTGATACAGGACCCTCAAAAGGGCTTTATTAGATTTCAGTTGCATCGAACTGGCATGAAGTTCTTGTTCTCCACAAGTCATTTATCTTGTAGCTTTCCTGGGAGTCTCTTTGATGACTTACAAAATTCTCAAGAATCCTGCTCTGTTCCGTAACTACCATGTTCTCAGTGGAAAGTTCTATTTTAAGCTTATTCAAAACATAATTTTTCTGTGAGGAAGTATAGCTGTTAGTTAATATCCACTGCAATTATACCAAGCAAAATACTTATTAAAAACCTTCCTTGTAGTTCCAGGTTTCAGTCACTTAGTTTTTTTTTTCATGTGCCTGCCATCACTCTCATAGAAAAAATCAGCCATGCTAAGAAGAAGAGATGTGAAAGAACTGCTTTCTATTGCTATGATTTTTACTGTGCTAAGAATTCCCATGTGTATAATTTTATTATTTTTCATAGGACTATGCAGACAGATAACTTCATCTAGAGTCTTGTATGGAGCTGTGGTCCTCCATGTTTAAGAAAGTGAATATAGAGTTGAGAGGATGGCTACTAGGTTGATTGGAAGAAAAGCACATGAAATGAGAGAAAGTTAGAAGAGCTTGATTTGCTTGGCCTTCAAATAGAGATCAAGAAATTTATTTCCTGTGTGAGGGGGCAGAAATACCAATATGGGAGAAAAGCTGTTTGAATTGAAGGTTGATTTCAGTGCGCAAACCAGTGAAAAAGAATGGGAACAAATGGAGCCTGGAAACTGAAGAAGTTGTGGGCTTCTGGAATAAACATCCTAGTCTGAATACTGGAGACAGTGCTGTATGGTGCCTGTTAGAGTAAGGGATCATGATCATTTCTTTAAGAGGCTCCCTTGGGAGTGTTCTGGTCAGCCCAGAGAAATGTGACAGACCTAGCCACATGTGGGTTAACCCCAGTGGGCAGCTTGGCCCTATGCAACTAATTGCTCACCACCTTCCCCACCCCATGCCCATGGGATGGGGGTAAGGATCACAAGGTACAAGTCTGAGAACTTGTGGTTTGAGATATAGGCAGGTTTTTGGTTTTGGGTTTTTTTTTTTTTAAAAAAAAAAAAAAGTAAAAGCAGAGGATGCAAAACCACCCACAATTGTTCTCCACCATCTGACCACGCAGTCCCTGAAAACTTCTCCCTTAGCTTTTATTGCTGAACAAAACATCATATGGTATGTGATATTCCTTTGGTCAGTTGAGGACAGCTGTCCAGGTTGTGTCCTTTCCCAACTTCTTGTGCATCCCCAGCAGCCTAATCTCTGGAGAGGCAGTGTGAGAATAAGTAAAGGTCCTGATGCTGTGTAAGCATTTCTCAGCAGTAGCTAATACATCAATGTGTTATCAACGTTCTTTTCATTAGAAGTTTAAAAGAAGCATCGTACCAGCTAGGATGAAGAAAATGAACTATCCCAGCCAAAAAGCAGTACATCACGGATAGATGCTTTGCAAAGATATGCCTTTCTTTTGTTGACGGTTCTAGGAAGGTAACCACTTGTATGGGCAACATGGCACCAGCATCTACAGCTGGTATATTACAGAGTTTGCTGTTGTGTCAGATGGTCTCCACCATGGCGGCTGGTGTCCAGTTCAGTACCTACCTTAACACTTCCGACTGCACTATGCAAGGACAGTAGTGTGACATTGATTTTAAAGCAAAACTTGTCACTGGGATCAATGGGAAATTGTGATTAAAACTGATGACACAATATGGCCCAATTTGCCCTGTAGAACAGACCCAAAAGGGCTCTAATGAACTTCCCATCCCTTCCATCATAGCTATAGTTTATGCCCACTGTATACTAGTAGATATTAAAATGCCTAGGGATTTTTTCTGTAAAAAAATTCCTCTTGACACTTGGGTTGGTTGTGCTATAAAGAGTAATTATACTTTGCGGTAATTTGGGACTCCAAATTTTAGCCTCAGCTGGAAAATAGAAGTGAAAAGTTTGCTTAAAAAAAAAAAAAGAAAAGTCAAAGATTAACTTATTTCCAGCACTGAATTAGCAGTTTATCCTGAAGGGTCATCTGAAATGCCAAGAGTAGGCTTAATTTTGGTTAAATTTGTCCCAGCCTGTCTTTTCACCTGTGATGATACTATGCAAGAGAGAGCCTGTGATCAGATGGTAAAATGCCTGTTGTTAAAAATCAGGAAAATGTTTCCTTATAAGCTAGACTTCAGAAACTGGCAGATTTCCTGTTTGAACTCTCAAGCCTATGGACTTGACTCTGGTCTGAGCTTTGCTTTCTCTCCTTTATCAAAAGATGACTAGATTTTATATTTGTATGTTGCTTCATCTTCTTGACCATCCTTCCTATTGGCAAGTCTTTCTAGGGCTGGGTTTGGAGAACTGGTTTTCCCACCCATGAGATCTTAACATGGTGTGTGACAACCTCAGAGAATCAAGTGGAAAGAGTTTCTACCAAGTCTCACAGCAGTTTTATTATGCCAGGGGAGAAAGAAAAGCACAAAGTGTGCACCACTGCCAGGTTAGGACTGGCTGCTGGTGAAGCTGGTGTAGCAATGATGACCGGGTCTTTCATTTTCAGGAGCGCTCTGCCTTCCATTTATACACTAGCTGTTCTCTTCAAATCCCAGCCTTGTCCCACCTTCCACCCCCAGAAATTAAGCAAAGAGCATTTATTCTCCCAGGAATATTTTAGATATTTAGCAGATAATTTAATTCTCTGAGAAAGGCATTGACTGCTGCGGAGTGGAGGCCAGACCCTCATTGCAGGCAGACAGGCTCCACTTATTTTTCTGGCTCTTCAGATTTACTACTAACACACTGGCAGGCAGCAGTAGTGGATATGATGATGTAGTGTTGGAAATAATCCTGGGTTTTAGTAATACCTACACACTGCCAGACAATTATGTCCAAAGAGCCCAGATTTTCTAGAAGTGCTGTCCCACCCCCCCTTCTGTTGGAAGCCCTAATTTCCTCCTTGCCTGTCTTCCCTTGCTGTCAGCCCTATCATGTCTCTTGTGGCCAGATCAAGGATGTTTAAATATAGATTCAAAAATTTCTAAGGGAGGAGTGACTCTGGCAAGGCTTTGTGGTCTGACTGATCTGACCAAACTAGTACTGACTATTCATGATCTCTTCCAATACTATCTGGCCCTTCTTTAAATCTGCCAATGTTTTAGAAATTCAGGAATAAAGCAGTAAACAGATGCAGTGAAGCTTCTGAGTTTTTTTCCACACTGGAAAAAAACCCTCTTCTCCCCCCCGCCCCCCTTCTCTGTCTACCTTTTGCAACTTAATACTGACAGGGCTTACTGACTGAACAAAAAAAAAGAAAAGTACTTTTTCTACACTAGTAGGCTTGGTCCTAACCAGTCACACCAGTCACTGCAGGGATGTTTGGGAGATCTGGTTTCAAGCAAAGGCAGAAAGTAGAGTAGTCTTTAAAGCTTTAGTAGAAGTGGATTAGATGAATCTACCCCGTCTTTCCTTTCCCTAAAATTACCTTGAGGATTTGTTTCCTTTTGGACAATTATGACCCTAAAATTATTAAGAGGTATTTCTGATGACTTGAGCTTCTACCATAACCCAGAGTGTTTTTACTTGTCTGTGATTACTTAGACAAAGTGAAACAGTCCCGATCTGTAGTGTGACTGCAAGGGCCTGGTAGAATTATTAGTGTAGTTGCTGAAAGTTGGGGGAAAATCAGAACCTGGTGTGATTTCCTGAAGTGCTCACACATGGTCAGCTTCTCTCCTGTGTGGAGGACTAGCACCAATCCCCTGCAACCACTTCAATCGCACTTATATCCTTAAAATGAGCTTAAGCACTTAGGCTTTGTGCTGGCTTCATGTTCAAGAGTCGATTTCAACCCCTAGCAGTTTCAAGTAACTGAAGTACTTTTTAGCAAAATAATAAATTATAATTTCTGTCTTTTTTCAGAGAACGGTCTGCAGCAGGTCTTGCAGATGGACATCACTGTGTAGGAGCAGGCTTTGACTACACCATACAATGGCTAAAATCATTCTGGTAATAGATAAATAAAACAACAGCCAGAGTGATATAAATAAAAATATATCTATAAAGCAGAAAGAACATAAAAATGAGAACTGAGAGCTGAATCAGAAGGCATTTAACTTCTGAAAAAGGAAAGGTTAACACTGTGGTTGTCGCTACCACAGGGCACTTTTGCCCATGAAAGCAGAAGGTAACATACATATGTAATTGTGTAATATTCTAAGATGCATATAGTTCTGTAATATGGAGAAATATAGAAATAACTTTAAAAGACTGATTGCCTTTGAAGTGTATGAAAATAATGTTAAGAATGACTTAAATCCCTTTATGGGGTTGGTTATCTTCGGGAATAACTAAAAGTCCATTAGTGACTACATGCTATGCATTCTATTAAATCAGCTCTTTTCTCTCAAATCTGCGCCATTGTTTTTTTAAGGTGAAGTTCATCCTTAGGCAAAGTATACATACCTGATGTTGAGTCTGCCATTTATTATAACATCCATAACTCAATACATAAAGCTGTGCATATGGCCTTGATAGCTGTCTGCAGTGGGGTGAATTTTCCTTTTGCATACTGATCCAAGGTGAATGACTGTCTCTCATCAACACTTTCTTCTTCAGTGCTTTATTAATAACAAATGAGAGACTCATGAATCCATTCAATTAATTAATTTCTTCTTGGTCTCCTTTTCTTGCTTAAAGGGTTGATCTGTCTCCAAAATGTACATTTTCTGCATTCCCATTGGGCTAATGACATTTAGATAATTTTTTTACTTTGGAATATAGCCATCCAACTTAAAAGTAGAAAGATATTGTACATTTGAAGACAGTGTTAGTGCCATTCCCTGCCAGTAAATCCCAATGCTATGAAAATGAACAAGGATGGAATCTGCCTTGCTTTGAGGTTATTAGACCAGGCATATCATTGACACACAGGGAGACACTTTCTTTCAGTTATCTTGGCTCGTATAGAGCTTTATTTAAGTTTTGATTCAAATAACCATTTTTTTCCAACCAATTTAGGGGTTATAATATCTGCTGTTGACCTTCTATTACAACCTGTGAACCATCCTGTTTAATGTGAAATTACATCATGTAAGAAATTCCCTTTTGTCCATTATCTTGGTCACTGCCTTGACAGGGCTCTCAAAGAGTCATGGGAGTGTAAATCAGAGATGGGACTAAGAAGTGAGGAGCTCAGGAGTAATAGGTGTGAGTCTAACATGGTGATTCCTTCTGTTCCTAAGGCCACATCAAGAGCGCAGTGAAGAATGGACGTTAGGTGTTTCTTCCTGGCACTGTGTCAAGTGCAGAATATTTTATGCAAATGAAATATCCTGTTCCGAGAAATAATAGATCTGTAGTGATTTCATCCCCATATTAGAGCAAGAAGGTTTACATTGAAAAGATGGGTTGGCCACAACTATGACCACTTGTTGAGCAGAAAAGGAATATTGAGAAGAAATTAATTGTGTGGCATTAGCTAATAAGAAGCAACACATACACAAAAGGGAGGTCAGACAAAAAATTTCATGGACCATAACCAATTATTGTGATTTGCTTAACTGGATTTGGAAATTATGGGAGAAAGTGAGTGTCAGAGTGAGGAAGGTGGAATTCAAAGCTGAAGGATATAATGTATCTGTGTATGTTATGCCTTCGCCTGGGTAATGTCTCAGGCCAGCGATATTGTTCCTGCCTCTATAAGAAAGCTAGGCATGTCGCTGCAAATCTGAGGTGAAGGTAAAATCAGTACCAGCAAATAGGACTCTGCATGCCAGGGGAAGCTGAGGAATATAGTGGTACAGTGACACCTTTGGAAAGTGAGGAGACTTTATGCAGTGAGATGGAATTGTCTTTGGATATCTCTGTGAGAAACTGGATGCATTTTCATCCTGTTTCAAGTGTTTCAAAGTACGTTGTCTCAGATGTTTCTTTTGGAATGGAATCCTATGCTTTTTTCCCTCTCTTGATTTGGGATTCAGTTGCCAGTTACTTACCATGTTGTATGTGCAAGTGTGTTGCATGCACTACTTTCACCTGTTTTCACCAATGACCTTGACAATACACTCTTTAGGGCAAAATACGAAGTAGGAAGTTCAAAAGAAGTGTGAAGACAGGAGGATTTTGCAAAAATCTGAGTAGCCTCATCTGTTCTTAAGCTTTGCTACAGATCAGGTCATATGGGACATATAGAGAAGACAACAAAATCACAGTTGCTTGGAAAGCCAACATCCTTCTATGGGCTTTCCCCTTTGCCTTTCCTGCAGCTTTGCTTAAGTCCTCTCATATGTACGTTTCATGTATGGTGCTGTGCTTGAAGCATGATCTGTTCTCTGTGTTTTCATCAACATAGCTAAACAACTCACAAGTGTCAAGGGATCACCACTTTATCAAGTGGTATAGCAATGATGACAAAATTTCTAGTGTAAGCCCTCATGGCAGCACAGGGTGTTTTTAGTAGAGTAGCACTGCAGAAACACTTAGTGAAACTAGACTACAGACCTGCCAGTCTGTGCTATGTCCCCTCTTGGGATCATATATAAATTAGCATATAAGTACCGACAGCTATATTGTTGACAAACCCTGCTTTGAATAGAATGGAAGACCTCCACTTCTAGTGGGAACACCTCTGTTCTTTTGCTTAAAAGGAGATTGGGTCTGGGAGGGCTGTTTGCTTGTATTTTTCCCCACCCTCAGGACCCTGCTGTGAAGTGTCCTTATGTTTCTTCCCTTAGTACAGGACAGAATTTGGTTGAATTTGTCAAAGATGTTTTCTGTTTCCTTTCCCTCCCCCATTTCTGATGTGGCTGATTCCAGTTGCTCTTCCAGGACTGCCCTGTCTCCTCACAGCTACACCCACTTCATGGCAGAAAGTGAGTCAGCTGCCTGGGTGAACTGAATTCCTTCGGTCTTCCTTGTTATTTTAACATGCAGTTTTAGAAATCAGGTGCGTAAATCACATTTTGGATACAAATCAAAACATGTGATTAATACCTAGACATTTATGGCCATATAATGTCGCACCACAGTTAACAAGTAACATTTGGCTATGGGGTCTGTGCACCTGCTAAGCAGTAATGTGCTACTAATGTTTTAATGAAGGATCCCAGGGAAAAAAAATGCTTTTCTAAGCTAGTGTAAAGCTTGTGTTCCTGGAATGCACATATGTGGATAGGAGAATTGACTTACTGGGAATATAGCCATTTGTTTTCCCAAATTACAAATAATAATTAATAAATAAAATGTTTTCTCATGGCTGTAAGCAGGGAGTTGGGAGAATCACTTGGCAAACAAACTGCTATTTAAGCTATGATTTGCTGAGAATATTTGCACATTACTCTAGAACAGTGGTCCCAGGAGGAACAATACTGAGCAACTTGCATTTTGAGGACAGGTTTGCACTCTCTGGTCTTGGTTTTAAGTTTTTTAATTTACTGTATCCACAAGCAATATCAGAAAGTCTTGTGGGCAACATGTTGCATGTGAAACCAAGATTTGGAACTATGGCTTTCTGTTTATGTATAAAGTTTATTGATATTATGACATACAGAATAGCTTTTTCAAACTGAAAGTAGGGGAAAATCGGAGATTATGTACAGAGACCCTTTCACTGGGAAACTAAAAAACAATCTCCCATCTTGGTTTGGTGCAATCTGTACTAAAATATGTTCTTTAGCATTATGAGGCTAAAGTACAGGGATAAAGTACACAGATGGTTTAGTGCTGCTTCAGAAGCAATGGTTCTCAATGAGAAGTAGAGATCGGCCAATGTCTTCCTTCATTTTTGCAGAGAAACAAAAAAGAAACTCTGCAAGATCTTCCACAAGAATGTGTCCAGGAAACACTTCTCTCAAATATTTGTTACAGTGTTTCTGCTTCATGGAGGGATTCATCTAACCTATGCTAACAGTGGTGAGTGGTAGATCTTTGAGCAGAAGGTGCACGGAACCTTGTGCTGCCATTATCTCATTTGATACCATCTTTATGGATGCAAGTGGACTCTACCAGTCAATTAATATAGATGTTTGATATTAGAGGATGTTTTACTCCCCATGTTGATGCAGAGCAGTATAGTGAAAGAGATGTAAAAGTTGTCTTCAGAGAAACTTCTATATTTATGTTGTTATTCTTGCAGCATGTTTCTCAGGGCCACACAACCCTGAGCTGGCAATGGCAAATAAGAGTTTTGAGAATTTTTTCCTGATCTGATCTCAGATAAAATAAAAATTGAAAATTTGAGAAGACTTATAATTACTGAGATTTGTCAAAATTAATTTCTTTTCTCCTTCACAGACTATTTTTGTTTTCGTTAAACATCATTTTACAATGGAAAATTCTTTTGATAGAAGATTATCTGATTAATTTTTTTTCATTTACTATTTTCCTTGAAAGCATCTTCTCCCTTTACATTTCTGTTCCCATGGCTGAGGATAGTTCAGTGTATGTTCTCTAATAGCTGTCCAAATTGGTTCCGAATTAATCAGATGGTGTGTTGTGAGACTGCCTTTAGGCACTCAACTGTTGCTAATCTGGAACTGGATAAGGTTTAACTCAGTTTCTTGAAAACAAACTTTTCCCCTCAGCTTTTAGTTCAGACAGTAAAAAATCAATCAAAAGGACTTTTTTATGAAAAACCATTTTCAAATTAAAATAAAAACACTTTGAGAAAATGTCAGTTGGTTGTCTATGCAAGTTTGATTAAGAGAGTGGTGAAAGTGAGTGAAAGAATTTGAGAATGCATCTGTACAGTAGGGTTAATTGCAATCTCTCACTCAAGTGTTGTCTCCAGTCATCTCCCTGATCACATTCAAAGCATCTGTCTTGGAAGTGTTCTAGAGGTTATGACTGAGCAAACTGCCTCAACTTTGGTTATAGGCTAGGGCTCGGATGTTGTCTTCATGAGGTGTTGTAGCTGGCCCACTTAGCAGGAAAGAATGAGCCTAAAAATGTGAAATTATGCAAAATCTCCAAGAGAGACCTTCTCTCAGTTGTCCCATGTATCGAAGAGGATGTTCCTGCAATTGGGAAAGTCCTTGAAGCTTCAGTTCTGCAACACTGAGAGCTGTGGAGATGCTAGAAATCTCAGAGAACTGGAGGCCATAGGGAGGAATGAGGTCATTGGTCAGACCTCCTAAAAAGACCTTTAAATGTTACCCAGTCTCTGCCATATTAGAAAAGGAAGCAGGAGCAAGACTTTCCAGTGCTCTGCTGAACCATTTCTGCTCTGTGAGTCATTTGGACCCCTGCAACCTGCACCCATTATAATTGGATTGCCCAAAATGTGCCTCAGGGCCATCTCAGCAGTTTCCCTCTTTAGCTGTGCTCAGAATTCCTTGAGTGTAGGCAAGGTCTGGAGCCTCTTCATGAAGATTTAAATAACTGGATGGAATAGGAGAAACCGGAGAATTTGGTCTGTTTTAGCAGAGGACTACTAAAGAAACATTTCACACAGCTGGAAGGAAAAAAAAAATCATCCCAATCTTTTATTGCAGGGCTCATACTCATTCAGTGATTCAGTCATGGACTTTCTAAAAGGAACCAAACAGTAGTCGAAAGGCAGAAATAATAAGTGTTAGAGGAAAAGACATGTGGAGCAGTGTTGTACAAAGATTCATGGATAATAATTTAGGATTATCTGGAGAACACTAATTGAATTTTACTATGGCTAATGAGTTTTGTAGCATTTCTGCTTTAGGCAGATGCTCCATATCCCTCTCACTTAAAAGAGAAAAAAAAAAAAAAAAAAAAAAAAAAAAAAAAAAAAGCAAGCTCAAAAAAAATCCCCCAACGTTTTCCAGATAAAACAGTTTCCTAGACTGAGTAGTGCCATGTGGTATCTGTTCCATCCCCAAGCCTAAATTCTCCAAATTAGTAAGCAAATTAAGCACAGTGGTACTGGAAGTCTACTGCATGTTCCTGCACTTGTATGTCAATATATGTATTGTCTTCATGTAGTATGTTCAGAAGCTGGGGACTAAGCTCGGGTCTAAGTGATTTCATATGGCTCATGGTGTCACTTCAGAACTTTAATTTCTTAATAATGGTGCCCTACATATTCATCATAATGAAGAAATATTTCCAATCCATCAATCCCTATTACAGTGTTTCAGCAAATTGAGCTCTTGATATGTAGTAGGTATTGGGTAAATACAGTTTCATTCCACATAAGTGGAATGGCTTTCTCCAGTTTTATGTGGATCTAGCAGACAGCAAACATAATTTGATCTACTCTCCTCCTTTTGAAGGATAAGAGAACACCCATCTCTTAGCGAAACAGGAGCTGAGAGATCTGGGGTAGGAGAGGAAGCACTATGCAGAAGAGATAAGGCTCATTCTCTTCTGGTTGACAGAAATCAGGTTGTGGATGAGGATGACTCAGAAGAAGCACTGGCTAAGAAAATGTGAGCATTTGTGTATTTTCCTTTGCATACATCCATAAAAGCGTATTTTTCTAAACTAGTGGTAAAAACCTCTGTAATATTCACAGAATCATCTAGGTTGGAAAAGACCTTGAAGATCATCCAGTCCAACCATTAACCTAGCACTGACAGTTCCCAACTACACCAGATCCCTCAGCGCTATGTCAGCTCTACTCCTAAACACCTCCAGGGATGGGGACTCCACCACCTCCCTGGGCAGCTCATTCCAACACCTAACAACCCCTTCTGTAAAGAAATGCTTCCTAATATCCAGTCTAAACCTTCCCTGGCACAACTTGAAGACCATTCCCTCTTGTCCTATTACTTGTTACTTCATTAAAGAGGCTCATCCCCAGCTCTCTGCACCCTCCTCTCAGGCAGCTGTAGAGGGCGATGAGGTCTCCCCTCAGCCTCCTCTTCTCCAGACTAAACCCCCCCAGTTCCCTCAGCCGCTCCCCGTACGACCTGTGCTCCAGACCCTGCACCAGCTCCGTTGCCCTTCTCTGGACACGCTCGAGTCATTCAATGTCCTTTTTGTAGTGAGGGGCCCAAAACTGAACACAGGAATTGAGGGGCGGCCTCACCAGTGCCGAGTACAGGGGTCAGATCCCTTCCCTGTCCCTGCTGGCCACGCTATTGCTGACACAAGCCAGGATGCCATTGGCCTTCTTGGCCCCCTGGGCACACTGCTGGCTCCTGTTCAGCCGGCTGTCAATCAACCCCCCCAGGTCCCTCTCTGACTGGCAGCTCTCCAGCCACTCCTCCCCAAGCCTGTAGCGCTGCTGGGGGTTGTTGTGGCCCAAGGGCAGCCCCCGGCATTTGCCCTTAGTGAAACTCCTCCAGTTGGGCTCAGCCCATGGCTCCAGCCTGTCCAGGTCTCTCTGCAGAGCCTCCCTACCCTCGAGCAGATCAACACTCCCACTCAACTTGGTGTCATCTGCAAACTGACTGAGGGTGCACTCGATCCCCTCGTCTAGATCATCAATAAACATGTTAAACAGGAGTGGCCCCAACACCGAGCCCTGTGGGACACCACTCGTGACCGGCCGCCAACTGGATTTAACTCCGTTCACCACAACTCTTTGGGCCCGGCCATCCAGACAGTTTTTTACCCAGTGAAGGGTGTGCCCATCCAAGCCAAGAGCAGCCAGTTTCGCCAGGAGAATGTTGCAGGAAACGGTGTCAAAGGCCTTACTAAAGTCAAGGTAAACAACATCCACAGCCTTTTCCCCATCAAATAAGCAGGTCACCCTGTCATAGAAGGAGATCAGGTTTGTCAAGAAGGTCCTGCCTTTCATAAACCCATGCTGACTGGACCTGATCGTCTGGTTGTGCCACATGTGTTTTGTGATGGTACCCAGGATGAGCTACTACATCAGCTTCTGAAGCACTGAAGTCAAGATGACAGGCCTGTAATTTCCCAGAGCATCCTTCTGACCCTTCTTATAGATGGGCATCACACTGGCCAATTTCCAATCTGTCGGGACCTACCTGGTCATCCAGGACTTCTGGTAAATGATGGAAAGCAGCTTGGTGAGCACCCCAGCCAGCTCCTTCAGCACCTTTGGGTGAATCCCATCCAGTTCCATAGGCTTGTGATGTAGCAGGTCACTGACTGTCTCCTCCTGGATTGCAGGGAGGTTGTTCTCCCAGTCTCTGTCTTCTGGCTGAGGAGGCTGGATTCCCTCAGCACAACTAGTTTTGTTACTAAAGACTGAGGCAAAGAAGGCATTAAGCACCTCAGTGTTTTCCTCGTCATTTGTTGCCATGTTTCCTCCTGCATCTAGCAGGTTCTCCCTGGTCTTTCTTTTGCAGTTGATGTACTTATAGTAACATTTCTTGTTATCCTTGACTGCTGAAGCCAGATTAATTTCTAGCTGGGCTTTAGACCTCCTGATTTCCACCCTGAATAGCCTCACAGCACCTTTGTAATCATTGTGAGTGACTAGGCCCTTCTTACAAAGGCTGTAAACTCTCCTTTTCTCCCTGAGTTGCAGCCAAAGCTCGCTGTTCAGCCAGAGTGGTCTTCTCTGCTGCCAGCTTCTCTTACAGCACCTGGGGACAGCCTGATCCTGTGCCATTAAGACTTCCTTCTTAAAGAGTGTCCAGTCTTCCTGGACCCCTATACCTTTCAGGACCATCTCCCAAGGGATTCTGTCAAGCAGTTGCCTAAACAAAGTCAGATCTTTGGAAGTCCAGGATGTCAGTTCTGCTGCCTTTTCTCCTGGTCTCTCTAAGAATGGAGAACTCTATTATTTCATGATCATTGTGCCCTAGTCAGCCTCCAACTGCCACATTATCCACCAGTCCTTCTCTGTTCACAAAGAGGAGATCCAGCAGGGCACCTTCCCTGGTCGGTTCTCTCACCAACTGTGTCAGGAAGTTGTCTCCCACACATTCCAGCAATCTCCGGGACTTGTCCCACTCTGCTGTGTTGTATTTCCAGCAGATGTCTGGGAAATTAAAGTCTCCCACAAGAACAAGGGCAAACGATAATTAGATTTGTCCTATAGAATTTTTCATATAGAATATTTCATCCACCTCTCTGTCCTGTTTGGGAGGCCTATAATAGACCCCACTAAGACATCTGCCCTGATTCTAATGCAGACACTCCACCCTGTCTTCACTACACTTGTACTCAAAGCAATCATAACACTCCCTAACATACAGTGCCACCCCACCACCTGTCCTTCCTTGTCTATCCCTTCTAAAGAGCTTGTAGCCATCAACTGGTGCACTTGAGTCATGGGAGACATCCCACCATGTTTCTGTGATAGCCACTGCATCATAGTTCTCCTGTTCCATCATAGCTTCAATCTCCTCCTGTTTGTTACCCATGCTGTATGCACTGGTGTAGCTGCACTTCGGATGGGCTGATGTCCCCAACAGCTTTTTGCATTTAGAAGTCCTAATTCCAGCCTGAGCCTTCATAGGTGTTACCATGGTTACTGATCCATCAATATTCCTTGCATCTTTGTTGTGCTGCATGTCTCCATCCCTTGCCTCCACTGAGATGGCAGTGTGAGGGTCATCACTGGCACAACAACCCACAAACTGTGGTAACATCAGCAGCACCTTGGCAACTTCAAGTTATTTTTGATTTACATGGGGCTTCCTTTATATTCAGTGAAATATAACTATTGTTTAAATATGATTACTGTGAACTATCAAACTTGTGACATCTGATTACTGTTTATTTTTCTTGGTGGGGAGAAAAAGGTTAAAGACAATTACATCTTAAATAATAACAAGTGGTAAGATCTACCTAAGTATTCAGAAATAATAACTAAATGATAACAGTAGGATGACCCTCTCGTGGAATGTCTTTGCATTTACCAAAATCTAGCAACTATTTCTCGTTTTCTGAAAAGTAATTTTTACACTTAAAAGTCCGTATGGTCTAGCTCAGTCGAACTGCCTTACATGGTAGGGAACCCAACTTATGTTGGTAATATCAGTATCTAGAACCACCTCAAGTCATAATCAAGCTGAGCAGTAATTGCAGAGCTGCACTTACGTGTTGCTTCTTAGTGCAGCACCCAGCACAGTACACCTTGGAAGGGAACTGAGCAGGCCCATGGTGGATGTCAATGAACTTGATGGGCATGGTGCAGAGAGGATGGCAGTAGAAATCTATTTTTCCTCAGTTTTCATGCACACTCTTCCCAACTGCTATTTTCCAGAATATTTTTTAACTAGTGCTAATTCTTAGCTCAGGGGAGTGATAGATTAAATGGTGGGGAGCTCTTCTGAGCTATTCTGCAGATTCATTCTGCCTTTAGAATAAGTTCCATCACTTTTCAGGGCATTATAACAAGGCAGTAATAATAGAATCACAGAATCAACTAGGTTGGAAAGGACCTTGAAGATCATCTAGTCCAACCATTCACCTAGCACTGACAGTTCCCAACTACACCACATCCTTAAGTGCTAAGTCAATCCTACTCTTAAACACCCCCATAAGTAATTGCTATCAGACTCAACAGTTTAAAAAAAAACCAAACCAACCAACCAGCCAAAACCCCAAAATACTAAGCAAACTCTGCCAAGCTCAAATAATTGTTACAAGTCATGTGATCTCGAAAAAAAACCCAAAGCCAATAACCTGCTTTCAGAGTTTTGAGCTTTGTATGCAAGCCTTCTAATTTCTCCCACAAATATTTAATCACCTGTGAAGTAGGCAGAGAGATTCTTCATTTTCAACTGTGTTCAGAATTTTGAGGAAAAACAGATAAACTGCAACATTAATGATAAAACTCCAAGAACTAACAAGACTGTTTTCCAGCCTTTTTAAACACAAGGTCTTTTAAATGGCTGTGCACATTTTACAAGGTCATAATCTTAAAGTAGATGGGTGTAGTGTGGATTGTATTTGTAATGCATTAATAAGAGGTAATAGAACAGGTTTATAAAAATTTCTGAGAGAGAAAATTTTACAGCTTGACTTTATTACTATTTCACTAGTATATAGCTACTTTTAAAGAATGGCTAGATTTCACTTGTGAACAAGAAAAAAGACTGAAAATGAGGAAAACTTATTTGTGTCAAGATTGCGATTTCTGAAGTAGTTGTAAGCAGTTGTACAAAGTTTCATAGACTACTAGACATAGATATCAGTGATTTCCAAACAAACAGAAATTGATTATTAATTTTACAGTGCTTAAAGAAGGACGAAGGAGGGAATTGCTGAACTTTTCATGAAAACCTGAGCTGTGGTTTCATCCTATTGTAATTTCATTCTTTTATCCAAAATGACCGTAATCTTATTTTACTGTCAGTGGAATCTAAGCTACTTTTTAAGCTGTATGATCACCATTTGTAAGTACAGCTTTTAGCTGCAAAATCTGCAAAACCAGCAAAGACTGCCTCCATCATTGGTGCCAGACATCTAATGTTCTATCCATGAAGCTGGAACTGAGAAGGCCAAATAGCTGTTTAGTCCATCTGTGTAAGGAGTAAGAGAGAACTTGTAATATGAGAACTGAAACTAAAACAAGGAGGTGGCAGAGTATTTTTCAATGGAATGGTGTTTATGTGGAAGAGAACTACAGCAGAGACAACGCAGAGGAAAAGAACGTGGGCAAAATGGAACAATATGGTCAACTAAAAATCTAGATGTAGGATGATTTTGAAAAGAGGAAAATTACAGTAAGGGAGCAAATACTAGGATTTTTATCATAGATATCAGGAGTCTGATGGAGCTTGTGTCTCAGGAGACTGTAGAGCACAGGAGTGACATCTTCCATGACTTTGATGTTGGAAGGGATTCAAAAAAGCTGCTCTCAGCATGCTGTCGCAAGTATACTGTGCAAGTTGCCATAAGGATACTTCAGGTCCCTCTAAACAGTCCAGCTCAAGCATCCAAAGAAAATTAGCTGTGAAGGCAGAGATCTCCATGGCATTACCTCTTCATGATATTACTATTCAATGACAAATCTGCTTTATGTAAGTGCTGTGAAAATTATATTGTTATTGCTGTTTATATTACTGACAAATGTCTTATGAAAAAGAAAAGCTAAAGCACAGAAAACGGTATTTTTTAATCAGAAATCACAGAATCACAGAATTGTCTAGGTTGGAAAAGAGCTTGAAGATCATCCAGTCCAACCATTAACCTAACACTGACAGTTCCCAACCACACCAGATCCCTCAGCGCTATGTCAGCTCTACTCTTAAACACCTCCAGGGATGGGGACTCCACCACTTCCCTGGGCAGCCCATTCAAACATCTAACAATCCGTTCTGGAAAGAAATGTTTCCTAATATCTAGTCTAAACCTTTCCTGGCACAATTTGAAGCCATTCCCTCTTGTCCTATCACTTACTACTTGGTTAAAGAGACTCATCCCCAGCTCTCTGCAACCTCCTTTCAGGGAGTTGTAGAGGATGATGAGGTCTCCCCTCAGCCTCCTCTTCTAGAGACTAAATAACTCCAGTTCTCTCAGTTGCTCCTCATATGACCTGTGCTCCAGACCCTGCACCAGCTTCGTTGCCCTTCTCTGGACACGCTCGAGTCATTCAATGTCCTTTTTGTAGTGAGGGGCCCAAAACTGAACACAGGAATCGAGGGGCGGCCTCACCAGTGCCGAGTACAGGGGTCAGATCCCTTCCCTGTCCCTGCTGGCCACGCTATTGCTGACACAAGCCAGGATGCCATTGGCCTTCTTGGCCCCCTGGGCACACTGCTGGCTCCTGTTCTGCCAGCTGTCAATAGTCTTGGACAAAGTGTCCTCTGAAAGTAATGAAAATCACTGTGAAAAAGACCAAAGATCTATTCAAAGTTGTCATAATTTTACAAGACTGTACAAATTATACCACTTAGAAGTCAGGCTTTTGATTAAAAGTCAGAGGGATTAGTGTGTTCAAATCACTTTTTTGCAATATCCAGCCAAAACAAACCTTCCAAAAATTCTTTTGTCTTGCTGACGACAAGAGATACCTTTGGTTCCTCAAAAAAATACCAACTTTTGAGCCATCATTGTTGGATTATTGCCCTCTCTTCCACAGTTTATAGGAAGTATAGTCACCAATTTATATCGAGTCTTACCCAAGAAAAGACATTCTCATTTAAATCCATTGAATTAGCTCCTCACTGAGCAGAGCTAAAGAAGGCAGAGCAGCTTTTATAAAAGGAGCGGGACACAGCAGAAGGGATTAAAAGAGAGTGAAAGCAGTAAAGGAGATTCAGGAAGAGGATATTTTTAGGGAGACTCTTTAAAGTAAAGATAAGTCATGGAGAGCCTAAGGAACAGAAACAAAACACCTGAAGCGAGCAGGGCTAGTGAGAAGGGGCGGGAAGACATTAAGTACCCTGGAAAGAAAACCGATATCATTAGAATGAGGCATTTACTTTCTCTTGATCCGAACAACAGAAGCAAGGCAATCTGCTGTTTGTGTTGTTAAAGTGTTTGCAGTGGGAAGTATGGTATATACACACAGAAAGAACATCTGTTCTAAGAAGGCTCTTGCAAATATAAAGCTGCAATAATGTGGTAGAAACATCTGCACAGCTTATAGCAGGGCCACCAGTAGTGCGCTTAGGTGGGGGAGGGTATGAGACATGCCACATACAGAAGAAGGTCACAGGGAAACATCTTTAAGAATGAGGTAACTTTTTCTTTATATCCATGCAAAGGTAAGATACCTGCAGAGAAACTGCAGTGTTCCGTGTTGCAGGTTACTGCTGTGGAAATGCTATAAGCTGCAAAACACATTATCATCCTTTCAGTTAATAATTAAAATAACAACTTGCCCATGTTCTTATGTAGTCATAGGATGATTCAAGGATTTTAAATAAAGTCAATGCATAAAAGTATTCTTCCACCCAGTTACAAGAGCAGCAAGATTTTATGGTATGGTCCTGTTAACAGAAGACCAAGAAATTGAGAGCTGGTAAGGAGCAAGTGGGAAAAATCCAGTGTCGACTGGTGGCTTGCCTCTCAACAGCTGGAGTGCTGCAATTTATGGCTACAAGCCCTTCAGGAGGGATAGACAGGGAAGGAGAGGTTGTGGAGTGGCCCTAAATGTAAGAGAATGCTATGACAGCTCAGAAATCAAGTATAGTGATAATGGGGTTGAGAGTGTTTGGGTTAGGTTAAGGGCCAATAAAGCAGATCTTGCTGTGGGAGTCTGCTATAGACCCCCCAACCAAAGCAGTGAGGTGGATGAAGCTTTCTATAAACAGTTGGGACAAATCTCGTGATCATTTGCTGTTGTTCTTGTGGGGGACTTTAACCTCTCAGATATCTGCTGGGAACACAACACAGCAGAGAGGGAACAATCCAGGAGGTTCCTGGAATGTGTGGAGAATAACTTCCTCACAGAGCTGGTGAGTGAGCTGACCAGGGAAGCTGTCCTCCTCAACCCGCTTCCTGTGAACAGGGAGGGAGCTTGTGGGGGAAGTAAAGGTTGGAGGCCATCTAGGGTGCAGTGGTCATGAGATTATTGAATTTTCAATCCTTGGAGAAACAAAGAGAGGGGTTAATAGAACTGCCACTAGACTTCTGGAGGGCTAACTTTGACTTGTTCAAAAGACCGATTGACAAAATCCCTTGGGAGGCTGCCTTGAAGGACATGATAGTCCAGGAAGACTGGACATACTTCAAGAGCGAAATCTTAAAGTCACAGGAGCAGGCTATTCCCATGTGCTGAAAAACAAGCAGGAGGGAAAGGAGACTGGCCTGGCTAAACAGGGACCTTTGGATGAATCTCAAGAACCAAAGGAGAAACTATTGCCTTTGGAAGAGGGGCCAGATCTCTCATGGAGACTATAAAGTTGTAGAGAAGGTATGCAGGGAGAACATTAGGAGAGACAAAGCGTAGCTAGAGCTCAAATTGGCTACAGATGTTAAAGATAACAAAAAATGCTTCTATAAATTCGTTAATAGCAAAAAAATTATTAGGGAAAATCTCCCTCCTTTACTGGATGCAGAGGAAACATGGTAACTAAGGATGAGGAAAAGGCTGAGGTGCTCAACACCTACTTTGCCTCAGTCTTTAGCAGTGGAACTGGGTGTTCCCTGGACACCCAGCCTCATGATCTGGGAGATGGGGAGGGGAAGCAGATTGAGGTCAGCACAGTTGAAGAGGAGGTGGTCAGAGACCTGCTGCACCACTTGGGTGCACACAAGTCTGTGGGACTGGATGGGCTACACCCAAGGGTGCTGAAAGAGTTGGCAGATGTGCTCGCCAAGCTGCTGTGAATGATTTACCTGAAGTCATGGCTAACTGGGGAGGTGCCATTGGACTGGAGGGTGGCAAATGTGACACCCAGCTACAAGAAAGTCAGAAAGGAGGATCCAGGAAACTATAGGCCTGTTAATCTGACCTTGGTGCCAGAGGAGGTCATGGAGCAGGTCATCTTGAGTGCCATTAAAACACATATACTGGACAACCAGATGCTCAGGCCCAGTCAGCATGGGTTTATGAAGGGCAGGTCCTGCCTGACAGGCCTGATCTCCTTCTATGAGAGGGAGACCTGCTTATGGGATGAGGGAAAGGCTGTGGATGTTGTTTACCTTGACTTTAGTAACGCCTTTGACACCATTTCCCACAGCATTTTCCTGGCGAAACTGGTTACTCACGGCTTGGATGGGCACACGCTTCACTGGGTAAGAAACTGTCTGGACAACCGGGTCCAAAGAGTGGTGGTGAATGGAGTTAAATCCAGTTGGCGGCCGGTCACGAGTGGTGTCCCCCAGGGCTCAGTTTTGGGGCCACTCCTGTTTAACATCTTTATTGATGATCTAGACGAGGGGATTGAGTGCACCCTCAGACAGTTTGCAGGTGACACCAAGTTGGGTGGGAGTGTTGATCTGCTCGAGGGTAGGGAGGCTCTGCAGAGAGACCTGGACAGGCTGGAGCCATGGGCTGAGGCCAACTGGAGGAGTTTTAATGAGGCCAAATGCCGGGGGCTGCCCTTGGGCCACAACAACCCCCAGCAGCGCTACAGGCTTGGGGAGGAGTGGCTGGAGAGATGCCAGTCAGAGAGGGACCTGGGGGGGGTGATTGACAGCTGGCTGAACAGGAGCCAGCAGTGTGCCCAGGGGGCCAAGAAGGCCAATGGCATCCTGGCTTGTGTCAGCAATAGCGTGGCCAGCAGGGACAGGGAAGGGATCTGACCCCTGTACTCGGCACTGGTGAGGCCGCCCCTCAATTCCTGTGTTCAGTTTTGGGCCCCTCACTACAAAAAGGACGTTGAATGACTCGAGCATGTCCAAAGAAAGGCAACAAAACTGGTGAAGATTCTGGAAAGAGATATAGTATACCAGCTTGGAAAGGACCTCAAGGATTGTCTGGTCCAACCTTTCTTGTCAAAAGCATGGTCTAGACAAGTGGCCCAGCACCCTGTCCAGCTGAATCTTAAAAGTGTTCAATGTTGGGGAATACACCACTTCTCTGGGGACATTATTACAATGGCTGATTATTCTCATAGTGAAAAATTTTCCTCTTGTGTCCTGTCAGAATCTCTACAGGAGTAGCTTGTATCCATTACCCCTTGTTTTTTCCATGTCAGTCTTTGTAAAAAGGGAATCTCCATCTTATTTGTAGTCACCCTTTAAATACTGGAACATGGTGATAAGGTCTCCTCTAAGCCTTCTTTTTTCAAGACTGAACAACTCCAATTCTCTCAGCCTTTCCTCATATGGCAGGCTTTCCAATCCATTGATCATCTCTGTGGCCCCTCTCTGGACCCTCCAGCCTGTCCACAGCATTTTTGTATAGCAGGGACCAAAACTGAATGCAGTATTCCAGGTGTGGCCTGACAAACACTGAGTAGAGCAGATGCTTCTGAGTAGATAGATGCCTCCAGGACAGAAGATGTATTTGGGAGCTCTGAGGAAGCCTGTGTCTCTCCTGTGGCTGTATATGGCACCTAAGCCTGTCAGATTCACCATTTGATTGGTATGAATCCTCTCCCTTTCCTGAACTGATAAAATGCTTTGGCACTTTCATCTTTTGGCACATTCATCTTTAAGCATCTGAATATCCCAGGGCAGGTTGAAAGACACTTCATGTACTTAGAAATAGTGACATACTTCAGTGTGTGGCAAAAACAAATGGAGAAAGTTCTTCCATCTTATAAGCTTAAACATGATTACTGGAGATTTTTGGTAGACATCAGGCAGTTAAAATAATGGTTTTATTTGCATTTAGGAATATTCCTCATTGTTACTTTAAATAAAACTTATCCTTTCCCTTCTGAAACATGTGCTTAGCTCCGTTGGTTCTGGAGAGTGTGTAAATTATACCTACCTTGGGAGAAAAGAACTTGGCCTTGAAATCAGATACCTTTTCCAGAACAACCATGTGCTTTCTGGCTCTGGAGCACTGCATTGCATCATACTTCACAGAAGAATTCTTATGAAAGTGATGGTTAGGCAAATCTAAAACGCTTTGTGAAAAATGTCTTTTGGTGGTTGGGGAGAGAGGGGTTGCTTCATTTTTAGCATTAGGATGACCACACATGTGGTCAAATTCCAGATGGAAAAGAGAGTGAAACACTTTGTCATGTGAAGAATATATCTTTAACAGGAGCTGTGAGAGGAAGAGGTTTGGTCCCCTCTGTCCATGTTACTGTATATTAGAAGGATGCCAAGTCACCACATCATTGTCTCTCTGGAGCAAAACCCACCCTGCTTTTTTCTCATGAGGAGTGTAGAAATGTTTTGGGGTTGTTGCACTGCAGAACAGAGAAAAATTTTAAAATCTCACAACGTGTCACCAGACAGGAAAACAATTTCATTCCTAATTCTAATGACTTACCATTTCTCATGGAAAATAATGCCAATAGCATGTTAGGGTTTTCAAATAAGATGGAAAAGAGTAGTTTCATCGCGGATGTTATGGTGTAGGTAGAAGAGAACATTAAAGCTGAAAAATATCAGCCCTCAGGTCAGAAGGGGCTTTTTCCCTGATCTTCCTTTTCATTCATTTTTACATCACATTTATCTCTACCCACAGAAAAGGTTATTACTGGGCTCCTAGATGCTGGCCATATAAAAATGACAATATTAAACAGTGTCAGGTGAGATAGGGAGGGGCAATGACTGTGGTATTTTTCTAGCTGATTTTGGTCACAGTGATGTCACATTATTGTGTACAGGCAGAAATGGAGGAATAGCATACTGAAAGGAACAGTATGGGCACACTTGACGTAGCCAGGCCAATTAACACTAATCATCACAGATGCCATTAACTTCTGGTAAAGAAACGTTAATCCCACAGATCTATTATTGCCTGCAGTGTCCTGTGGAGGGAGGGTGGGGAGGAACATGTTGCTACTAGGGATCTCATGGCAAATATAAAGAGCTGCCAGTGGCCAAATAATGTGCTCCTAGAAAAAGGCATGGTCCATTATCCCTGCTGAAAACAGAGTGACAAATTACTGTAAAAGTACTGTACTGCAGCTGAAAGAAACCAATAATTTCATGAATTTTACAGGTACAGCGAACCATAACAGTATGTTCTAGTACTACCCTCTGCATGCTACAGTGCTTTACACTATAGTTCTTTTTACAGCTCTCACAATATAACCCATGTCCTTTCTTAGAAACATCCCTCAAGTCAGGATACTCGGAAAGTGCATCTGCTCTACCCTGGGAGACAAATAACACTAGGTTTAAGAAACTGCTATAACTTGCATGCATATTACCATAATCCAGTTCTGATCTCATCTCTGTTGATCTTATTTTGGTGTGCATCTCTTGACTAAGAAAAATGTTACTACTGATTTGTATTAGAATTGAGGCTCAGATATCTTTTGTGATGATTAATCTCTTCTGACTGTTTCCTGCATCTCATCTATGGCCTGACCGACTCCTACTGCTGCTTGAGTATTGGTGTGATGTTCAGTACATTGGATATGAACATATGCCTTACCTGCAATATAATAATAACTTTGAAAATGCAACAATATTTGGAGTTGAATGCCAAATACATTTGGTAGTACACAGATGCACTGGAAAAGGGAAGTGAAAAGAAGGGAGATTCCTAGAGAACTTGATGAAACAACATAAGCAGGAGGTGCAGCAGTTGATGTGCTTCATATTTGGATGTGGAAAACACTGCATGCACAATGACAGTCAGAAGAGAGCAAAACCAGCAGGTAAAAGCCAGTTCAATCAAAAAAGGTTGGGGTTGCCTTTTTTAAATTAGAGCATACACTGTTTCATCACAGATTACTGGTAGAAAATCTTCTACTAGTGGGAAGAAATCTAACAATAAGTTTACAATCAGTGACTTCTTTTTTGGCTGACATATTTGCTGAAGAGAGGATGAAGATGTGCTTTGCTAGAGAAGACTCAGGAAAAGACAACTTTTGCTCTTAACTTACCTGACGCGTTAGCAATTCTTTTGAAACAAACTAGCTTTGTTAGCACTTGTTCTGTGGTTTCTAGATGGAAAAACTCAATAAACGTAAAAGTAAATAAAAAAGTTTATAAATATTTTGAGATGTGAAAGATTAACTGATTCATAGTTGTCAGCAGTATCCACATAGTGTAAATACTGCTTGTGATTTTTTCGGTATAACATCTTCTGGGTTTGGGGTCTCAGTATTTCACAAATACTGATTCTGATTTCTGTCTGCACTAAAGGCTCTATTGGTAGTATGAAAGGAAAAGCATATACTAAAAAAAGTATATACATGCACCTGTGTTAAATAGGTGTTATCACTCCCCTTTTTACAAAGAAACTTGAACAAAGACAGTGCAGAAGATGTTGGTAGCACAATAGAGAACAGAAACTATTTTCTTCCAGTCCTGCTATTTCTTTTTTCAACCACAATTAATTGCCTGTTGCCAGCAGCTGTTCTGAGGCCATAGAAATGGGTCTGTGTTGAAACAGACATTGACCATTCTGACACAGTGGTTATTAAAGGATGTCCTTCTGCCCAATCCGTCCTAGGGTTTGGTTAATTCTCATCTTAACTTTGTTTTTTGTTTACTGGTTACATTTTTTATGACAGCAATTTTTGTGCTTCTTTGATTTATCAGTAGAGGAGGAGAAAGCAGCCTATAGCATTAACTGCTGGTGTCAACACAGAGAGACAGGACAGGACTATAATTGTTGGAATTGTTATTCAGACACGTGTGACTTGATCCAATAAAAGTAGGTTTCTGGCACCTTTGTGAGTGACATTTTTACAACAGACTGCTGTCTGAGCATGCCTTGCAAGGATTCCCAGTACTGAGTATCATTACTGCTTTCAGGTTCTTTCCCTGAAGGGAAAGTCTGAATAGCTCCCTCATATGATCTGGTGGCTTTGCTGGCTTCTGAAGCTGTATTTCCTATAGGGTCTGTCGATACAGAAAGGACAGGCTTCCTGGCAAGCAGTAACAAGGTCCCTGCCTTCCCACTCATACACTTGTGATACTTTTCAGAGCTGTCTTCACACCACTGGAACCGTGCCAGAAAATAGCCCTGGATTCCTCTGCTGCAGGGACTGAATCTAGTCACCTTGGATGTGAAGTGTGGCAGAGCCTTTTGCACCTGGTCCAACCTAGAAGAGTAATTTAAAGAGTAAGATCCTGTTGGTAGTGAGACAACTATGAGCAACCTCTGGGATCTAGGAGAAAACTAACTGAGGTGAAAACTTTTGTGTCTTGAGATGTTGCAGAAGGGAGATCAGACACGGAGAAGTGCAGGAAGAGCAGGGTCAGCAGCCAGGGGGTGGGGAAGAGGAACTAACTTTAAGAACACTTTTCTTCTGCTGCATGTTGAACCACATGGCTAGGACACAAAGAAAAATTAAGTACAAATGCCCAAAGTAAGCATCCATGTTGCTCCTTTGCTTTGCTAAATTTTTTACCACTGACGAGTTTTCCAGTATCAGACAAAGGGTACACAAACAGAAGAAAAATGCAGACAGGCTGAAGTGTGAACTTTCAGAAGTTGGCTAAAGAACAATACTCTTTCTGTCCTGAGAAATATAGTAATCCAGTAAAATCTTACCAGTGGTTCAAATGCATGAAACAGAGTCAAAGATGTAAAAAGACTTTCAGTGGATTAAACCAAATCCACAATGGCAGCCAAGCATACCAGCTATAAATGTTCTCACTGAGCCTGCAGACACGGATGCTCTCCCAGCCTCAAATGATAAAGCACTTATCCATTTGACTTTAGGCCAAAAGATTTGGAGATCTGAGGCAAAACCGATCACTTTAGGAAAGAGTCTGCTATGGGTAATTAAAGGCAGATTATTGGATTAAGATTTGATGAAAATTTGAAGTCCTTCCTTTTCTTTCCTGGTTTATTTTATTTTTCTTGTCTTCTTTGTTTCTGGGTAACTATAATTGAATGCGTCTTTAAACTGTAAATTGTAATTTTGCTGTCAGCAATGGAGCTTTAATTTCAGATGTTTATTAGACAATTTCTCTGTGAGGCTGTGAGTTTTGTTAGCTGGAGGGACTTGAATCAATTGTACAGCCTCCCCCACAAGGCCATGGACAGTGTATGATGTTTTGTTGCTTTGGATGTTTCATTTGCTAGCATAAGAAGAAGACATATCTCTGTCCCAAACTGTATTCCCCTCTCCTTCACTGTGGTCATGTTCTCCTCTACATGCTTATCTTTAGACACAAGGATACAGCCCCATTAACATTCCCTGTTCTTGCGTGTGGCCCTGGCCCACATTTATGGCCATGGCAAATCTGCTGTGACATCCTATTCAGAACTGCAATGAGAAGTGAAGTTTTCCTCTTATGTAGATGAACATATATATCCGTAGTCAGCAGTGCTGTTCTCATGAGTTGCTACTGAAAGATATGACAAGAGTTAAATGAATGCAGAAAAATGGAGGAGAAACAGTTGCGGAGTGAAGTCAGTCTAATTTATGAGCCCCCATTGCTTCTTCAAAGGAAATATATACCCTCTTGCAAAAAAAGGGGAGGGAGGGTAAAAGCAGCAGCTGAGGATTCTTGGAGTGCAGGAGAATCCTCAGCTGCCATGGAAATAATGAGGATGACACCAGCTGTTCCCAGTCTGTCCCACACACTTTGGGGGAACTATGGAAGGCCAGCTGGTACACACTGCTCAGGTGATGCTGCCCGTGAGGTATAAATCCTGTGTACTCATACCACTAAGGAGAGCCTAATAAGTTTAAAGATCACCATGGCAATGTAGAACAGCTTCTATTCTGCTTCACCCAGCTACATTTTGTAAAAAATGTTCTGACATCACGAGTGTGTGCCTGTGATGAGTAACTGAATGATCTCACTATTGCATCTGTGTCTTTTCCTCCTGTTCTCTACCCGGTGCTCTGTGACTTCACTGCTCTATGCCCAGGACGTTTGTAGGCTCATTGGCATCTGGGCTTTGTGTGTGTAATGTCAGGTGAATCACATGTTTTTAGATCAATAACATGAAAAATGATTTATTGAGACAGGAAGACGGTGGAGAGGCTGGATGGGACCATGTCACCAGACTTTTTTGGGGCAAATTTCTGAATCTGTTTGAGAAAAACATGGCATGATGTGTCATATCACTGTTTGAGCTGGATAGTTAAGGGAGTTTTTATTTTTCTAATCCTCTCTCACAGTGCACTACAGGCATGCTTTTATTGCACAGTGTCACTCTACCTTGTGGAGTCTTGTTGCTTAAATAGCTGTAGTTACTCAAGCAACAATAAAGCTGTGTGTCTGCAGAGTGTATCTCTGCCTCTACCCATTGTGCTACCTGCAAGAGACAGCAGAACCAAGCAAGCCTTTCAGATCTGCCTGAAGAATGGGGTCTACTTAAACTCTGTGCTGCAACATTTTAGTGGCTTGATAGCATTATGTCACTGTCAGTCATTCGGTGTAGAGCTCTAATATTGCTCACTTTCACTCTCTCAGTCCCTCTCTCCTCACTCTAATTGAACGCCTTATAATTAAGATAAATTCTGAGCAATCAAACCTGGAATGTGGATGAACAGTCCCTTGTGCAATCCCAAAAGTTCAGCTTTAGGAGGTTATTTCATACACTGTAAATCATTATCCCAGTTTAACTACAGCATGTGGGACCGTGAGTTCTTGGAAAAGCTTGCTACAGCAACTTCATTTATGAAGATAGCTCAGTGGGAAAGGCTCTCTATTTACAACTGTGTGATCTTATGGGGCATACCAGATTCTTTAGCGTTAGCACCTTAGCAATCAGTGAGAGGCAGTCCAGTGCATAGACCCTACAGCTCATTACCACAAAATGAGGTGTGACTCCTGAAGATGGATTTCCAGTATCTGTAAGTCACACTAGCATTTCAAGATAGAGGGGGACACTCAGCCTATTTTACTTAGCTCGAGGTACAGCCCTCTGCTGATGAATAATGGGGCTATGATGCAGAGCTGCTATGAGTCAGAGAAATACTCAGAATATGATGGGGGTAGGGGGGGATGATGAGTAAGTTTTAGACTCATCAGGAACCCAAGTAGATGCTGTGCTTCTGTTTGATTTAGTGCACTTGCTCCTTCACCCTACTTGGTCTTTCCAGAACTGTCTGGGTGCAAGCTGGGAGAATGTATACAACAGAGATGTTTGTAAGGAAAAATGTAACTTATGTGACAGTCAGCTGGGAGCTGATGACAGGCAGGATGCAGAGTGAAGGCTTATCATGTGGGCTGTGGCTGCATTTCCCTCACAGTTAGGAGAGCCTTAAAGCTGCACTTGCTTACTGCCTAGGCCCCACCTCATAGTCCACCTAGGCCACCAGTTTTGGTTGGGTTGGTATCAGGCAAAATATCTTTTGCTGAGGAGCCTTCCAAAATGCCTCTGACAAGAGCAGATGTGACTTGCAGGCAGCCTGAGCACTGGAGCGATGTGTGTCCGAGTGCTGTCCTAGCCAGGTCAGCACAGAAACAGTCAGAGGGATTGCTGGCCTTGCGATACAGTGAAGGAACAGCAGGAGAGTGTATGGGATGCCTGTCAGAAGAGGAGGGTACTGGTTTTCAAAACAAAGTGTATGGGGGGCAACAGGAGACCTGAGAGGTGGAAAGGAACGTGGAGTGAAGAATATTTTTTCACCTTCCCAGCTGTACTTTCTAGGAGTCTGGAAAGCACTGTGTGAAGGAAGGATCCAGGGCCGGTCTGCCTGGCCCGTGGGTAAGAAAATACAAGAGCCCAGGAGTTCAACTCTGGTAATTACTATTTCTCATGAGCTTCTGGGTTACAATAATGGAAGTTTTACAGTGCTGTTGAGCTGTGTGTTGAAAAAACAATCCTTCAGCTTTCAACTGATTTAGTTGCCATCTGTAAGCTGTTTAGGTAATTCCCCTCATTTCACTTTCCCCATTTAATTTTGGTATGTATACCTTTTCTTCATTACACCTTCTACATATGCATTTATATGGGCACAGAGTAGCACATAGGTGTGTAACTCAGGATTTTCTGTAGAACTGAAAAACACAGTTGTCACTGATGTGTTTTGTGAGCAC